>NW_004444006.1:12902814-12903928 GCF_000243295.1 Trichechus manatus latirostris
TTTTACCTTACAAGAGATAAAAGGAAAGGGAAGCAAGCACAGAAGGAAGAACCTCATACCACCAAGAAAGAACCACCAGAAGCAAAGTGCATCCTTTGGAACCGAGGTTCCTGTGCAGAGAAGCTCCTAGTCTGGTGGAACATTGATGAGAAGGCCGACAGAGAAGGAAAGCCTTCCCTTGGACTGACATCCTGAATTTGGACTTTTAGCCTACTTTACTGTAAGGAAATAAATTTCTCTTTGTTAAAACCATCCACTCATGGTATTTCTGTTAGAGCAACACTAGATGACTAAGACAGAATTTGGTACCGAGAGAGTGGTGTGCTGCTCTAACCGATACCTAAAATGTGGAAGTGGCTTTGAAACTGTGAATGAATAGAGCAGTGGCAGCAGCAAAGGACCACCAGCAACAGAGAACCTGCAGTGGCAGAGGAGCGGCAGTGGCAGAGAAACAAGAGCAGCAGAACCAGGAGACCAGTGCGAGACTGCACTGGAGCCAACCCACAGAGCGAGAGAGCTGAGTGCCTGCGCGCAGGAGGCTTCCTGGCGGAGTGAGGTGCCTCCAGGTACTTATCGGTGGAGGTAGGCTTGCCAACCCACAGAGTGAGAGAGCTGAGTGCTGGTGTCACGAGGCTTTCCGGTGGAGTGGGGTACCTCCGGGCACTTATTGGTGGAGCTACCGAGCTTTGGAACACTTGCCCCAGCAGGGCAGATGCGAGCATGAGGCCCGAGGGCCAAGAGGCCACAGAAAACTGAAGCAGAAGCTGAAGAAACAAGGGACACAAGAAGCTGATCTGCCTCGGTCTCAAAAGTATGGCCATGACTTCAGGGGTTTCTAAGGGTGGAGCCATGGCCTCTGGTGCTTCTAAGGGTGGAGTTGCCACTCGGAGTAGGAGAATGGTGTGCCTAAAGCCGAGGGAGCAGAGTTGCTGTCCCAGGGGGCCTGGAAGGCAGAGCTGAAGCCCAGGGCCGAGGGGCCTCCACTCAAAATCCAGAGACTGTGGCCAATACCTAGAGTCTGGAGGGCAGGGCCATTGTGGAAATTGTCTCAGAGAACAGAGGATTATTTTCGAAGCCTTGAGGGCTAATGTAATGTGTTCTGCTGACTTGCTTG
>NW_004444006.1:12904999-12938862 GCF_000243295.1 Trichechus manatus latirostris
TTTTGGATGTCTACTGGAACCATCCTGTCCTGTTTTTGTAAATGTTTTGTTATTGTCTGCTGTCTTCGGGGCATTCAGTGGTTATTTTCCTCGTTTATTGATTGTAGATTTGTTTTGCCCTGCTTTTTTGTTTTATTTGGTTATGTCTGAGCAGGCGGGCTGTGCATTCTTTGTTGTTTGCTTGTCTGTGGGCACGATACTTTTTACCTCCTTCTCCAATGGACAGGGTCAGTCACTCAGGCATGGTACAGCAGGGCAGGTCCAGCTGAAGGGGAGTTACTGGGATGGGTTGTTTGTGGCCTGTACCAGGGCTGACAGTGTGGACCGGGAATCAGTGCAGGGCAGGTGCCAGTAGGCCGTGCCTGTGCTGCTTGGGAATGTGATGTTCAGTGCACGGTTCAGTTAGGCAGGAAGGAGGGGGTAGATTGTGATGTGTGGAGCTGAGTATGGGAAAGATGAGAGAGAGGAGAGAGAAACAGGAGCCAAAAACATACACACAAACAAAAAAGAATGCTAAGGGAGCTTGCTATTGGAGTGGAGAGATGAGAGACTGAGAAATGGGGAAAAACAAAAATAAAAAAAAGAAAAAGGCTAAAAGAAAAAAAATGAATATATTGAGAGACTGGAAATGAAGAAAGGTAAAAAGGGAGAAAAAAAGAGAAAGAAGAAAACAAAACAAAGAAACCAAAAAAAAGAAAAAAGAAATGCCCCTAGGCATATCCCTGTGCTTCTGCGTAGAGTAAGGGAGCAGCTTCCAAGCCACACGATACTGCACTATTAGGAGGGGCTCCCAAGCCAAGAAAAGAAAAAGAAAACAAACAAACAAATCAAAACAGAACAAATCAGAGCAAGCAAACAAGCAAAAAAGTCCCAGGGGTCCCACCAGTGTGGCAGCACGGGCCGGGAAGCAGTTTCACAGTCGAGTGGTGTTTTGCAGCCTTTCAGGAAGAAGCAAAGATGGCACTGGGAGCCAGGTATTTGAGAGAAAGGAGGGGGAGGTGGTGAGAGGTAAGGAAGAAATCTAAAGAGGCAGAAAAAAGCAACACCAACAGCCAACAAAAGGCACTCAGGGAGCCGGCCAGTGCAGGAGGGTGGAATCCAAGTGACACTGGGGTGAAGCTGGTTCTTCCCGGCCAAGAGACTGTGGCTGCAGGAAGCAGAGGAGGCTAAGTAGGGGTGAAGAAGGGTGGGGGGCGGGAAAGCCCATATCCCTGGTTACCGGCTGTTCTGTCTCCTGCTGGAAGCTCCATAAAGCTGCTTTCTCATGCTTCCTGCTTGCTGATCTCTGATAGGAGTCCAAGATGGCAGATCCATGCTGCAGTAGCTGATAGGGGACCCCTGCATGTATCTCTCCTCACTCTCTGTTCTTGGTCAGTTTCTTATCCCATTTGGTGCTTGGCTGAGTTCTTTATCTCTTTGATGCTTAGGGTTTCAGGATTGATGTGTGACTGTTTGACTTAGTTTTTTCTGATCTTTGCTATGGAGGGACAGCTTGGTGCTTCTGACTATAGCACCATGTTACCCAGAAGCTAAAAGCTGCTAGTTTTGAATGGGGCTCAGATCAAGAGATGGCTCTGCAACAGGTTCAAGCTGCTGTGCAAGCCACTCTGTCACTTGGGCCATGTGATCTAGCTGATCCAGTGGTGCTTGAAGTATCAGTGGCAGATAGAGATGCTGTTTGGAGTCTTTGGCAGGCCCCTATTGGTGAATCACAACACAGACCCTTAGGATTTTGGAGCAAAGCCCTGCCATCCTCTGCAGATAACTACTCTCCTTTTGAGAAGCAGCTTTTGGCTTGTTACTGGGGCTTAGTAGAGACTGAACTCTTAACCATGGGCCACCAAGGCACCATGCAGCCTGAGCTGCGCATCATGAACTAGGTGTTGTCTGACTCACAATGTCATAAGATCAGATGTGCACAGCAGAACTCCATTATTAAATTGAAGTGATATATATGCGATCTGGCCCAAGCAGGACCTGAAGGCACAAGTTGCATGAGGAAGTGACTCGAATGCCCATGGTCTCCACTCCTGTCACATTATCTGCCCTCTCCCAGTCTGCACCTATGGTCTCATGGGGAGTTCCTCATGATCAGTTGACCGAGGAAGAGAAAACTCGTGCCTGGTTTACGGATGGTTCTGGGCAATATTGAGGCATTCTCAAAAGTGGAGAGCAGCCGCAGTACAGCCCCTTTATGAGACCTTCCTGAAGGAGCATGGTGAAGGGAAGTCCTCCCAATGGGAAGAACTTTGAACAGTGCACCTGGTTGTTCACTTTGCTTGTAAGGAGAAATGGCCAGATGTGCGATTGTATACTGATTCATGGGCTGTGGCGAATGGTTTGGCTGGTTGGTCAGGGACTTTGAAAGAACATGATTGGAAAATTGGTGACAAGGAGGTATAGGGAAGAGTTATGTGGATAGACCTCTCTGAATGGGCCAAAGAAAATATTTGTGTCTCATGTGAATGCTCACCAAAGGGTGACCTCGGCAGAGGAGAATTTTAACAAACAAGTGGATAGGATGATGCATTCTGTGGAAACCAGTCATTCTCTTTCCCCAGCCACTCCTGTCATTGCCCAATGGGCTTATGAACAAAGTGGCCATGGTGGCACGGATGGAGGTCATGCATGGGATCAGCAACATGGACTTCCACTCACCAAGGCTGACTTGGCTACAGCCACTGCTGAGTACCCAATCTGCCAGCAGCAGAGACCAACACTGAGTCCCCGATATGGCACCATCCCTCGAGGTGATCAGCCAGCAATCTGGTGGCAGGTTGATTACATTGGAACGCTTCCATCATGGAAAGGGCAGCATTTTGTTCTTACTGGAACAGAAACTCTGGATACAGATTTGCCTTCCCTGCATGCAATGCTTCTGCCAAAACTACCATCTGTGGACTAACAGAATGCCTTATCCACCGTTGTGGTATCTCACACAGCATCGCGTTGGATCAAGAGACTCACTTCACAGAAAATGAAGTGTGGCAATGGGCCCATGCTCATGGAATTCACTGGTCTTACCATGTTCCCCATCATCCTGAAGCAGCCGGCTTGACTGAAAGATGGGATGGCCTTCTAAAGACAATCACGGTGTCAGCTAGGTGGCAATACCTTGCAGGGTGAGGACAATGTTCTCCAGGAGGTTGTATATGCTCTAAATCAGCATCCAATATATGGTGCTGTTTCTCCCATAGCCAGGATTCATGGGTCCAGGAATCAAGGAGTGGAAATGGGAGTGGCACTACTATTACCCCTAGTGACCCACTGGCAAAATTTTTGCTTCCTGTCCCCACGACCCTATGCTCTGGGAGTCTAGAGGAATGCTCCCACCAGGAGACACAACACTGATTCCATTGAACTAGAAGTTAAGAATAACACCCAGCCTCCTTGGTCTCTTCACGCCTCTGGATGAACAAGGGAGCTACTCTATTGGCTGGTGTGATTGATCCCGAGAACCACGGGGAAATCAGATTCATATTACATAATGGAGGTAAAGTACATCTGGAATACAGGAGATTCCTTAGGACGTCTCTTAATACTACCATGCCCTGTGATTAAAGTTAATGGAAAACTACAGCAACTCAATCCAAACATGACTACTAATGGCCCAGACCCTTCAGGAATGAAGGTTTGAGTCACCCCACCAGGCAAAGAATCAGGTAAATGGAATACAGAATGGGTGGTGAAAGAAGGTAGTTCTAAACATCAGCTACAACCACATAACCAGTTGCAGAAACGAGGACTGTAACTGTTATGAGTCTTTCTTCCTTGTTTATGTGTGCATCAAAAAGTTTTGTTTTCTTCACTTATAAAATATAAGATATAAACAGAGCTAGCGCATTTTCGGTTGTACACGTTAGTTGTACCAAGTTAGGCACAAGTATGACTTTATAATTGTCTTTATTTAGAAATGTGCATGGGTGCCAAGTTGACAAGGTGTGGATTGTGATGGCTAAGGTTGTGTCAACTTGGCTGGACCATGATTCTCAGTGGTTTGGCAGTTATGATGTACTTCGGCAGCTATGTAGTAATCACCTCCATGATAAGATCTGTTATGAGCAGCCAGTCAGTTGAAAGGCAGTTTCCTTGGGGTGTGGCCTGCATCCAGTGTAGGTGGACTTTCTGGCAAAGCTCACTGGCTTTTGCTCGCTTTGGATCCTGAAGCTGGCTCCTGTTCATTTGACCTCCTGTTCTTAGGACTCGAGCTAGCAGCTTACCTGCTGATCTTGGGATTTGTCGGCCTTTGCAGCCTGTGAGCCAGAGGCCTGCTGTCTGACCTGCTTATCTTGCGTTTGCTGGCAACTGCAGCTACGTGAGTCAGGAGAAGTCTCCAGCCTGATCCACTGACTTGAGACTTTCCAGCCTCTACTGCCGCATGAGCCATTTCCTTGATATAAATCCCTCTGTCTCTCTCTCTATATATATGTGTTTATACATTGCACTGGTTTTGCTTCTATAGAGAACCCAGCCTAAAACAGTTTTGCAATTGGGAACTGTGAGTCCTTGTACTTTGTTTTTACTGCCTAATTGCCCTGGGTAGAACCTCTACTACAATATTAAATAGAAGTGGTGAATGCAAACATTTTTATCTCATTCCTTATCTTTGGGAGAAAGCACTAAGTCTTTCGCTATTTAGTATAATGTTAGGTGTGAGTTTTTTGTAGATGGTCTTTATCCTTCTATTCCTACTTTATTAAGCATTTTTATCATGAAAGGGTGTTGGATTTAGTCAAATGTTTTTTCTGCATTTATTAAAATATTGTTTTTCTACTTTATTCTGTTAATTTGGTGTATTACATTGATTTTTGGTTGCTAAATCAACCTTGCATTACTGGGATAAATGTTGCTGGATTCAGTTGGCTAGTATTTTGCTGAGGATTTTTGCATCTATATATACATAAGGGATATTGTTCGGTAGTTTTCTTCGTCTGGTTTTGGTTTCAGGGTAATACTGGCCACAGAGAATGAATTGGGAGGATTTCCCTCTGTCATGGTTTAAATTATGTCCCACCAAAAATGTGTGTATCAGTTTGGCTGGGCCATGATTCCTGGCACTGTGTGATTTTCCTATATGTTGTAAATCCTGCCTCTATGATGTTAATGAGGGAGGATGGGTGGCAGTTGTGTTAGTAAGGCAGGACCTGATCTACAAGACTGGATTGTGTCCTGAGGCAATCTCTTGAGATATAAAAGACAGAAGTGAGCAGTGAGACAGGGGAACCTCATACCATCAAGAAAGCAGTGCCGGGAGCAGAGCGCATCCTTTGGACCGGGGTCCCTGTGCCGAGAAGCTCCTAGTCTGGGGGAACACTGATGAGAAGGCCGACAGAGAGAGAAAGCCTTCCCCTGGAGCTGACGCCCTGAATTTGGACTTTTAGTCTACTTTGACTGTGAGGAAATAAACTTCTCTTCGTTAAAACCATCCACATGTGGTATTTCTGTTATGGCAGCACTAGATAACTAAGACACCCTCCTTTTTCATTTTTTGGAAATGTTTGGAAAGTGTTGGTATTAATTCTTTTAATGTTTTGTAGAATTCACCAGTGAAGTCCTCTAGGCCTCTGGCCTTTTCTTTGTGGAATATTTTTTTTTAAATTAGTAATTCAATTTCTTTACAAATTATAGGTTTATTCAGATTTTCTATTTATTTTTTATTCCGTTTGGTAGTCTTTCTATGAATTTATCCATTTCATCTGTCTAATTTGTTGGCTTAGAGTTGTTCATAGTCTTCTTTGGAAACTTTATCTCTGTAACTTTGGTGGAGATGTCACCTCTTCCATTCCTGATTTTAGAATTTGAGTCTTCACTATTTTGTCACTGGTTAGTATATTTAAAAGATTTGTCAATTTTGTTGATCTTCCAAAGAACCAATTTGTTGTTCTGTTAATTTTCTCTATTTTCTATTCTCTATTTCATTGATTTCTGCTCTAGTCTTATTCCTTTACTTCTGCTTACTTTCAGTTTAGTTTGCTCTAATTTTTCTAGTTTCTTAAGGTGGAAGATTAGCTTATTGATTTGAGGTCTTCCTTCTTTTTGAATATTGGCATTTACAGCTATGAATTCCCTTCTAATGACAGCTTTAACTGCATCTTGTAAGTTTTTGTATTATTTTCATTTTCACTAACCTCAAAGTATTTTCTAATTTCCCTTTTGATTTCTTCTTTGAACCATAAAGTGTATTCTTTAATTTCCATATATTTCTGAAGCCCACAGATTTCCCTATTGATTTCTAATTTCATTCTATTGTGATCAGAGAAAATAATTTGGATGAATTTTAGCATTTCAGTTTATTGAGGCTTGTTGTATGGCCTACCATACAATCTACCCTAAAGAATATTTCATATGCACTTGAGAAGAATATGCATTTTGTTGCTGTTGGCTGGAGTGTTGTATAGGTGTCTGTTATGGATTGAATTGTGTCCCCCCCCAAAATATGTGTTGTAAATCCTAAACTCTATCCCTTGTGGTTACGATCTCATTTGGGAATTTGTTGTCTTTGTTATGTTAATGAGGTAGGATTAATGTAGGGTGTATCCTGAGTCATTCTCTTTTGAGATATAAAAGAGATTAAATGCAAAGTAGAGAGCAGAGAAGGGGTAAGAATAGATGCCAAGACACATGGAGATCTCCAAGTAACCAGGAAGTAGAAACTGAAGAGACAAGGACCTTCCTCCAGAGCCCACAGACAGAAAACCTTCCCCTAGAGCTGGTACTCTGAATTCAGACTTCTAGCCTCCTAAACTGTTATCAGAAGGGACCAGTTCCTGGAGGAGGACATCATTCTTGGTAAAGTACCAACCAAAAAAACCAAACCCGTTGCTGTCGAGTGGATTCTAACTCATAGCGACTCTACGGGACAGAGTAGAATTGCCTCATAGGGTTTCTGAGGAGCGTCTGGTGGATTCAAACTGATGAACTTTTGGTTAGCAGTAGAACTCTTAACCACTACGCCACCAGGGTTTCCTGGTAAAGGACAGGGCCAGTGAAAAAGAGGAAGACCCTCAGCGAGGTGGATTGACACAGTGGCTGTAACAATGGGCTCAAGCATGACAACGATTGTAAGGATGGTGCGGGCCTTTGTTTCATTCTGTTGTACACAGGTTTGCTATGACTCGGAACCGATGTGACAGCACCTAACAACAACAATCTGTGAAAAGACAAATTTCTGTTTGTTGAAACCACCCACTCGTGGTATTTCTGTTATAGCAGCTATGGCTGCTACCCAAAAGGTCTGCAGTTTGAATCCACCAGGCGCTCCTTGGAAACCCTATGGGGCAGTTCTACTCTGTCCTATAGTGGGTCACTGCGAGTCAGAATCGACTCGATGACAACAGTTTTTTTTTTTTAAGATAACAAAGACAATGTCTGTTAGGTCTAATTGCTGTATAGTGTTGTGCAAGTCTTCTATTCCTTGTTGACCTTCTGCCTCATTCAATCCATTATTGAAAGTGGTGTCTTAAAATCTCCCACTATGATTGTTGTTACGTATATTCTCCCTTCAGTCCTGTCAGTCTTGCTTCATGTATTCTGGGGCTCTGTTTTAGGGGCATAAAAACCAAAAATCCAAACCCCTTGCCGTCAATTCTGACTCATAGCAACCCTACAGGACAGAGTGTATAATTGCCCCATAGGGTTTCCAAGGACTGGATGGTGGATTCAAACTGCCAACCATTTGGTTAGCAGCCGAGCTCTTAACCACTGTGCCACCAGGGCTCCGTTTGGGGCATATATGATAATTGTTTAATCTTCTTGATGAATTGACCTTCTAATCATTATTAAATGTCCCTCTTAATCTTTAACAACATTTTTGTTTTAAAGTATTTTTTTTCTGATAATAGTATAGCCACTTCAGCTCTTTTATGGTGGTGTTTGCATATTGTTGGGTTTTTTTCTCAGCCTTTTACTATCAACCTATGTGTATCTTTCAATCTAAAGTGAGTCTCTGATAGACAGCATACAGTTGGCAATTTCTGCCTTTTGATTTAATGCACTCATAATTGTTATTATTGATATGGTTGGGTTTACATTTTCCATTTTTGATTTCTAAAGGTTGGAGGTTCAAGTCCACCCAAAGGTCTGCCCAGGAATAAAGGCCTGGGATCCACTTCTGAAAAGCCAGCCATTGAAAACCCAATGGAGCATAGTTCTACTCTGACACACAAAGGGTCATCATGAGTCTAAACTGACTCAATGGCAACTGGTTTTATATGCCTCATATCTTCTTTTATATTCCTCCTTTATTAACTTCTATTTTATTAAGTGGATATTTTCTAGTGTAACATTTTGATTCCTTTAATGATTTTTTTGTATTTTTTTATTGTGATAGATACACAAGTAACCAAACATTTGTCATTTCAACTTTTACATGTACAATTCAGTGACATTAATCACATTATCGTGTTGTTCAACCATAACTACTATCGTTTCCAAATTTTTCCATCACCATTAACAGACACTCAGTGTCCCCTAAGCAATGACTTCCCTTTCCCCTCTCCCTGCCACCCGTGGTAATCACCAACTTAGGTCTCTATACACTTACCTATTCTAGGCGTTTCATATAAATGGGATCATAATTGTATTTGTCTTTTTGTAACTGTCTTACTTCACTCAGCAGGATGTTTTCAAGGTACAACCACATTGTGGTATGTATCAACACATCATTTCTCTTTATGGCTGAGTAATATTCCACTGTATGTGTGTATACCACATTTTGTTTGTCCATACATCTGTTGATGAACATTCTACCTTTTGACTATTGTGAATAGTGCTGGACATTGGGATACAAGTATCTGTTTGTGTTCCTGCTTTCAATTCTTTGGGTATATACCAAGGAATAGAATAGCTAGAAAATTTTAACTTTTTGAGGAACTGCCAAATCATTTTCTACAGTGGCTGTACCATTTTACAACCCCAGCAGCAATGAATGAGGGTTTCAATATCTCCAGATCCTTGCCAACACTTGTAGCCGGTTTTTAAATCATATCATTTTAGTGAGGGTGAAGTGATACTGCATTGTAGTAATGACGTTGAGCATCTTCCCATGTCCTTGTTGGCCATTTGTGTTTCTTCTTTGGTGAGATATCCATTCAAGTCCATTGCCCATTTCTTGATTGGGTTGTCTGTCTTTATGTAGTTAAGTTGGAGGAGTTCTTTATATATTCTGGATATTAAACCCTTATCAGACATATAGTTCAGAAATTTTTTCTCCCAATCTGCAGGCTATCTCTTCACTTTGTTGATAAAGTCCTCTGATGCACAAAAGCTTTTAATTTTGATGAAGTCCTATTTATCTATTTTGTCTTTTGTTGCTCGTGCTTTCGGTGTCATATCTAAAAATCCTTGTTAAAAGCTAGGCTCTGAAGCATTATCCTTATGTTTTCTTCTAAGAGTTCTATGGGTTTAGTTCTTTTAGATCCTTGATCCATTTTTAGTTTTCATGCGGTGTGAGGTATGGGTTCAGATTTATTCTTTTGCTTGTGGGAATACAGTTGTCCCAGCATCATTAAACAGAGTATTTTTCCCCCATTGGACAGACTTAGCACCCTTGTTGAAAATGAACTGACTATAGATATACAGATTTATTTCTGGACTCTTGATTCTATTCCATTGGTCTACATGTCTATCATTATACAAGTACTATTTTGATTACTGTAGCTTTATAATTTGAAATTAGGAAGTGTAAGTCCTCTTACTTCTTTTGAAGATTGCTTTGGCTATTCCAAGCCCCTTGGAGTTCCAAATCAATTTGAGGATTGGCTTTTCATTTCTACAACGAAGGCTGTAGGAATTTTTATGGAAATTGCCTTGAATCTATAGTTTTAGGTAGTATTGACATATTAACAATATTAAGTCTTCCAATTCATGAACATATAATTTCCTTCCATTTATTTATGTCTTCTTTAATCTCTTTCAGTAATGTTTTATGTGTACTCGTCTTATACTTCGTGTTATGAATTATTTTCCCTCAAAATATGTGTTGTAAATCCTAACCCCTACACCTGTGGTTATAATTCTGTTTGGCGATGCATTTTATTATTTTAATGAGGCAGTATTAATGCAGGGTGTGTAATAAGTCAATCTCTTTGAGAAATAAAAAAAGACTGAACAAGCAACCAACCAAGCACAGATGGGGGAAGATAGATGCCATCCCACATGAGATCTCCAAGCAACTTCTCCCAGAGCTAACAGAGACAGAAAGCCTTCCCCTAGAACGGTCACCCTGAATGCAGACTTCTAGCCTCCTAAACTGTGAGAAAATAAATTCGTTTGTTAAAGCTACTACTTGTGGTATTTGTTGTAGCAACACTAAATAAGAATTTGGTACCAGAGAGTGGGGTGCTGCTCTAATTATACCTAAAATGTGGAAGTGGTTTTGCAATTGGGAATAGGTAGAATCTGGAGGAATTTTGATGTGCTTCGTAGAAGGCCCTAGATTGCCTTGAAGAGACTGTTGGTAGAATTATGGACGTCAAAGGCAAGTTTGGTGAGGGCTCAGAAAGAAGTGAGGAGCACTACAGAGAAAGTATCATCTTAGAGAATACATTTAGCGCTATCAACAGAATATTGCTAGATGTGTGGACATTAAATGTGCTTCTGGTGGAGACTTTAAAAGAAAGAGATGAGCATGTGATTGGACAATGGAGAAAGGGAGATGCTTTTTATGGAGTAGCAAAGAACATGTCTGAATTATGTTTGGTGGAAGGTAGAACTTGTAAGTGATGAACTTGGATATTTGGCTGAGGAGATTTCTAAGCAAGATCTTAAAGGGATCACATTTCTCCTTGCCACTTATAGTAAAATGCGGGAGGAAAGAGATGGACTTAAAATGAACTGTGCAAAATGAAACCAGAACTTAAAGATTTGGAAAATTCTGTTAGAGAAACTAAGGACACATGCTCTAAAACTCTCACCAAGGACTTGGTGACTCAATCTTTTGTTAAAGATATTTAGCCTGTGACTGATGGATCCATCTAACTACAAACCCATCATCTTAGCCTGAAGGGGACAGAGACAGGACGAAAGGAAGGAAAGCTGTCTGCCTCCTGGAATTCTACAGGCAGGAAACAGGCCAGAGGAGATACATCTCTTGCCTCCCAAGAATAGGACTATGTCTGAAGCAGCTTGCTCAGCAGAATTGTTGGAACACTGGAAGCAGGGCTGCCTCAGTTTCAAAGGGTGGAGCCACTCAGCCCCTAGGTTTCAAAGGGTGGAGCCAAGGTCTCCTAGGTTTCAAAGAGTCAGATCTCCATCAATTCAGTTCTGGAGTGTGGGGCTGCTATTTAGGTGGGCCAAGAGAATGGAGACGCTGCCCAAAGCTGAGGGGGAAGAGTCGCCATGCCCAAGGGGGCATATGAATGGAGACTACTGGGGCTTGTGTCGCCACTCAGATGGACTAGAACAGGGCCATGCAAAGGTGAGGGAGCGAGGTGTCCATACCAGTGGGCCTGGAAGGTGGGGCCTCTGCCCAAGGCTAAGGGGCCCACAGCCAGAACCTGGAGAGCATGGGCAGAGTCTGGAGGGCAGGGCCTTTGCCCAGATGGCCTCAGAGAACAGAAGATTATTTTCAAGCCTTGAGAGCTAATGAAATTTATTCTGCTGGGTTTTGGACTTGTTTGGTGCCCTTTATCCCTTCTTTCCCTCCAATTTCTCTCATTTGTAATGGAAATGTCTACCTTGTGCCTGTTCCATCACTGTACATTGGAAGCAGATAATTTGTATTCTAGATTTCACACGTTCACAGAAAAGGAATTTTGCCCCAGGATGGAATACTCCTAAAGTCTCACCGGTGTTTGATTTATATGAATCAGAAGATGGTATTTTGGACCTGGAGTTGGACTTCTGGGATGGTGTAATGGGGTGAATGTGTTTTGTATGTGAGGACATGAATTTTGGGGGCAAAAGGGTGTAATGTTATGAACTGTGTCCCCCAAAATACGTGTAGTGACATCTTGACCCCTATACCTGTGGTAATAATCCCCTTTGAAATGGGTTTTCTTTCTTATTTCAATGAGGCATTATTAGTGTAGGGAGTGTTTTATCCATTCCCTTTGAGTCAATTTCGACTCATAGTGATCCTACCAAAAAAAAAAAAAAAAAAAAAACCACTACGCTACCAGGATTTCCAAACAGGAGTGTCTTAAGTCAATCTCTTTAGAGATTAAAAAAAAAGAGCAGATTGAGTAAGCAACCAAGAAAACAGAGATACGGGAAGATAGATGCCATGCCACATATCTCCAAGAAACTAAGAAACAGAAGCTGAAAAGAGACAAAGACATTCCCCCAGATCCAGCAGAGAACATTTTCCCCCAGAGCTGTAACCCTAAATTAGGACTTATAGTCCCCTAACCACCACTCGTCTATCAGTTTGTTGTACTGTGGTGGCTTGCATGTTGCTGTGATGCTGGAAGCTATGCCACTGGTATTTCAAATTCCAGCAGGGTCGTTCAGGGTGGACAGGTTTCAGCGGAGCTTCCAGACTAAGACAAACTAGGAAGAACGACCTGACATGTACTTCTGAAAAACTGGCCAGTGAAAACCTTATGAATAGCAGTGGAACACTGTCTGATATAGTGCCGGAAGATGAACTCCTCAGATTGGAAGTCACTCAAAATACGACTGGGGAAGAGCTGCCTCCTCAAAGTAGAGCCGACCCTAATGACGTGGTTGGAGTCAAGCTTTTGGGACCTTCATTTGCTGATGTGTCACAAATCAAAATGAGAAGAAACAGCCACAAACATCCAATAGTCGGAATGTGGAATGTACAAAGTGTGAATCTAGGAAAATTGGTTGCGGAATGATATCAAGGACATCACATACAAAGAAAGGGGTCATTAAAAAGACAGGAAAGAAAGAAAAGACCCAAAATGGATGTTAGAAGACACTCTGAAACTTGCTCTTGAATGTAGAGTATCTAAAGCGAATGGAAGAAATGATGAAGTAAAAGAGCTGAACAGATTTCAAAGGGCAGCTTGAAAAGAAAAAGTATTATAATTAAATGTGCAAAGACCTGGAGTTAGAAAACAAAAGGGAAGCACACACTCAGCATTTCTCAAGCTGAAAGAACTGAAGAAAAAATTCAAGCCTCCAGCTGCAATATTGAAGGATTCTACAGGGAAAATATTGAAGGTGCAGAAATCATCAATAGAAGATGGAAGGAATACAGTCACTGTACCAAAAAGAATTGGTTGACATTCAACCATTTCAGGAGGTAGCATGTGATCAAGAACCAATGGTACTGAAGGAGTCCAAGCTGTACTGAAGGCATTGGTGAAAAACAGGGCTCTAGAGATTGATGGAGAACCAATTGAGACGTTTCAACAAACGGATGCCACAAATATGGATATCTTCAAGTCAGTTATTCCAAGAAATCTGTAAGAAAGCTATCTGGCTAAGCGACTTGAAGAGATCCATATTTGTGGCCATTCCAAAGAAAGGTGATTCAACAGAATGTGGAAATTATCAAACAATATCACACACAAGTAAAATTTTGCTGAAGATCATTCAAAAACGGTTGCAGCAGTACCTCGACAGGGAACTCCCAGAAATTCAAGCTGGATTTAGAATAGGATGTGGAATGAGGAATATCAGATGGAAATTGGCTGAAAGCAGAGAATACCAGAAAGATGTGTACCTGCGTTTTACTGACTATGCAAAGGCATTTGACTGTGAGCATCATAACAAATTATGGATAACATTGCAAAGAATGGGAATTCCAGAACACTTAATTGTGCTCATAAGGAACCTGTATATAGACCAAGAGATAGTCGTTCTAACAGAACAAGTGGATACTGCGTGGTTTAAAATCAGGAAAGGTGTGCGTCAGGGTTGTATCCTTTAGCCATACTTATTCAATCTGTATACTGAGCAAATAATCCGAAAAGCTGGATTATATGAAGAACGTGGCATTAGAATTGCAGGAAGACTCATTAACAATCTGCGATACGCACATGACACAATTTTGCTTGCTGAAAGTGAAGAGGACTTGAAGTACTTACTGATGAAGATCAAAGACTACAGCCTTCTGTATGGATTGCACCTCAACATAAAGAAAACAAAAATCCTCACAAGTGGACCAATAAGCAACATCATGATAAATGCAGAAAATGTTGTCAAGGATTTCATCTTACTTGGATCCACAATCAACCCCCGTAGAAGCAGCAAAAAAATCAAACGATGTATTTCGTTTGGCAAATCTGCTACAAAAGACCTCTTTAAAGTATTCAAAAGCAAAGATGTCACTTTGAGGACTAAGGTGTGCCTGACCCAAACCATGGTATTTTCAACTGCCTCATATGCATGTGAAAGCTGGACAATAAATAAAGAAGACTGAAGAACAACTGACACCTTTGCATTATGGTGTTGGTGAAGAATATTGAATATACCATGGACTGCCAGAAAATCGAACAAATCTGTCTTGGAAGTACAGCCAAAATGCTCCTTAGAAGCAAGGATAGTGAGACTTCATCTCACTTACTTTGGACTTGTAATCAGAAGGGACCAGTCCCTGGAAAAGGACTTCTTGCTTCATAAGGTAGAGGGTCAGCGAAAAAAGAGGAAGACCCTTAAGGAGATGGACTGACACAGTGGCTTTAACAATGGACTCAAGCATAACAAAGACTGTGAGGATGGCACAGGACCAGGCAGTGTTTTGTTCCGTTGTAGACAGGGTCGCTATGAGTCGGAATCCACTTGACGGCACCTAACAGCAGCCTCCTAAACTGTGAGAAAATAAATTTGTTAAAGCCACCCACGTGTGGTATTTCTGTTATAGCAGCACTAGACAACTGAGACACTTGGTTATATTTATTGTTAGCTATTTTACTCTTTTAGCTGCGATTGTAAATGAAACTGTTTCCTTAATTTCCTTTTCTGATTTCTCATTGCTGACGTATAAAAACCCAATTTTTATGTGTTGACCTTGTATCATGCCACTTTGCTGAATTCATTTATTAGCTCTAGTAGTTTTCTTGTTGATTCTTGGGGATCTTCTATACATAGCATAATGTCATCTGCAAAAAGGGATAGTTTTACTTCTTTCTTAGCAATTTGGATACTTTTATTTCTTTTTCTCCCCTAATTACTCTGGCTATAACTTTCAGCACAACATTGAATAGCAGTGGTTAGAGCAGGCACTGAACCAAGAGTGGTCTTCTTCTTGATCTTAAGGGGAAAGCACTCAGTTTTTCTCCATTGAGTATGATGTTAGCTGTAGGTTTATCATAAATGCCCTTTATCAGACTGAGAAATTTCCTCTCTTCCTTTTTTTTTGTAATATTATGAAAGTGTGTTGGAATTTTTCAAATGCCTTTTCTGAGATGATTATGTGGTTCATTTCCTTTGTTCTATTAATGTGGTGTATATCACAGATTTTCTAATGTTGAAGCACCCCTTCATTTCTGGAACAAATCTCACTTGATCATGGTTAATAATCCTTTCAGTATGCTTTTAAATTTGGTCTGCTAACATTAAGGATTTTTACATCTATTATCATCAAGGGATACTGGTCTGCAGTTTTATTTTCCGGTGGTGTCTTTGTCTGCATTTGTCATCACAGTAGTGCTCACCTCAGAGAATGAGTAAGTGTGCCTTCCTCTTCTCTTTGGGGGTGGGGTGGGAGAATTTTAAGAAGGATTGGGATCATTTCTTCCATAACTGTTTGAAGAATTCCCCAGTGAATTCACCAGGTCTGGAACTTTTCTTGGGAGATTTTCATTATTGATTCAATCTCTTCACTTGTTATGTGTTTGATGAGATGTACTTATTCTTGAGTCAATATACAAAGTTTTATGTTTCTAGGAATTTGTCCATTTATATCTAGGTTATTTTCATGGCATACAAGTTTTCTTAGTATTCTCTTCTGAACCTTTTTATATCTGTAGGGTCGGCTGTAATGTTCCCATTTTGTATATTTGCGTCTTTTTTTTTTGTCAGTTTATCTAGAGGTTTGTCCATTTTATTGATCTTTTTCCAAAACCAAATTCTGGTTTCATTGATGCTATTGTTTTTCTGTGCTTCATTTCATTTCTCTCTGCTCTGATCTTTGCTACTGCCTTCCCTGTTGCTTTGGGTTTTCTTTGCTTTGTTCTTGTTCAAGTTGTAAAGTTAGGTTATTGATTTTCTCTTCTTTTTTAATGTAGGCATTTACAGCTACAAATTTTCCTCTGAGCACTGCTTTTTCTGTCTCACTGCTACTTTGTGGTTTCATTTTCATTCTACTCTTATTTTCTGATTTCTTCCTTGACTCACTGGTTTTAATATTGTGTTATTAATTTTCATGTATTTGTGTACTGTCCAGTTTTGTTATTAATTTCCAATTTCAATCCTTTCTGGTTGGAGCAGATACTTTGTATAATTTTAATCTTTAAATTTATTTGGTTTGTGATCTACCATATGTCCTATCCTGGAGAATGATTCATGTGTACTGGAGAATAATGTATATTGTGCTCTTGTTGGGTGGAGTGTACCTATATGTCTGTTAGGTTTAGGTGATTTATAGTTTTGTTCAGGTTCTTTATTTCCTTACTGATCTTCTTTCTAGATGATCTGTCCATTATTGAAGTATCCAACTATTATTGTAGAGCTGACTACTTCACCTTTTGATTCTATCAGTTTGCTTTCCATATTTCAGAGTTACAAAGTTAGGTGCATATATAATTGTCTTCTTGATGAATTGAGCCTTTCATCATGAAACATCATCCTTCTTTGTCTCCTATAACAGATTTTGAGTTAGAGTCTATTTTGTCTGATATTAAAATCATCGCCCCAGCTCTTTTTGATTACCAGTTTCATGGAGTATTTTTTTCCATCCTTTCACTTTCATTCTTTGTGTCCTTGAGTCTAAGATGTGTATCTTGTAGACACTACGTAGTTGGGTCATGCTGTTTTTAATGCATTCTGCCACTATCTGCCTTTTGAGTGGAACATTTAGTCCATTTATGTTCACTGTACTTCCTGGTAAGAAAAAAACTTACTTTTGACGTTTTGTCGTTGGGTTTTTCTTTTTTTTTCCTACCTTTATTGTCCCTTATTTCCTCTAATACTGCCAGATTTTGCAGGGCGTTTTTTTTTTTTTTTGTAGCCTAGCTCCACCGATAAGTAACCAGAGGCACCTCACTCTGCCAGGAAGCCTCCTGCACACAAGCACTCAGCTCTCTCGCTCCGTGGGTCAGCTCCAGCGCCATCTCACACTGGTCTCCTGGTTCTGCTGCTGTTGGTTCTCTGCCACTGTTGCTTCTCTGCTGCTGGTGGTCCTCTGCTGCTGCCACTGCTCTAACCATTCACAGTTTCAAAACTGCTTCCACATTTTAGGTATCTGTTAGAGCCGCATCCCACTCTCTTGGTACTAAATTCTGTCTTAGTCATCTAGTGCTGCTATAACAGAAATACCACAAGTGGATGGCTTTAACAAGAGAAGTTTATTTCCTCACAGTAAAGTAGGCTAAAAGTCCAAATTCAGGGTGTCAGCTCCAGGGAAAGGCTCTCTCTCTGTCGGCCTTCTTCTCATCAGTGTTCCCCCAGAGTAGGAGCTTCTCCGCACAGGGACCCCAGGCTCCTGGCAGTGCTTTCTTGGTGGTATGAGGTACCCGTCTCCGCTCACTTCTCTATCTCAAGAGATTGCCTCAGGATACAATCCAATCTTGTAGATTGAGTCCTGCCTCACCAACAACTGCTGCCCATCCTCCCTCATTAACATCATAGAAGCAGGATTTACAACATATAGGAAAATCACACAACACCAGGAGTCATGGCTCAGCCAAACTGATACACACATTTTTGGGGGGACATAATTCAATCCATGACACCAACTTACCTTTAGGAACATACAAAAATTCTACACCTATATTGGTCCCCCACCCCACCTCCTTTATGTTGTTGCTATCATTACATCTTTATACATCATGTGCCTTGGCGCATTTATGTTTATTTTTCATTCATCACTGTAAAGTATAAAAGACATAACCACTAGAATTACCAAAGAAAAAAGCAAGAACACTTTAAGACTTGCCCTTATATTTGCCGCTGGAAACATTTTTTTCCTATGTATGTCTTCAAGTTATTGTCTAGATTCCTTTCTTCTCCATCTGAAGGACCCCCTTCAGCATCTGTTTAAAGGTAGGTCTAGTGATTCCAAACTCCTTTGAGCTTTTGTTTAGCTGGTATTTTTTTTTTTTTAAATTTCACCCTAGTTCTTCACAGTTTTGCTGCACATAGAAATCTTGGTTGACAGTTTTATTCTTTCAGCACCTTGAACATATCACTCCATTACCTTCTGGCTTCCAAGTTTTCTTAGGAGAAATCTTATTAAAGTTTCTTTGTATAGAACTATTCATTTTTCTGTAGCTACTTGCAGAATTCTGTCTTCAGTTCTAGAAAGCATGATTAAAATGTGTCTCAGTGTGGATTTCTCAGTTTATCTTACTTGGGAGTACGTTGAGCTTCTTGGATTTATAGGTTTATGTCTTTCACCATATTTGGAAAGTTTTCTGTCATTTTTTCAAATATTCTTTGTCCTTCTTTCTCTTGTCCTCTTCTGGGATTCTCATCATGTATATGCTGGTTTGGTTGATACTATCTCAATAATTCCATTAAACTGTGCTCAGGAGTGTTGTGTCTTCTTACTAGTTGCTCTTCAGCTTATATAATTTTGATGCCTTATCCTCTAGTTAAAGAGTCTTTCTTCTGCCTGCTCAAATCTGTTGTTCAATTCTTTCAATGAGCTTCTCATTTCAGTCATCTTTTAGTTACAGTGTTTATTTTTCTACAGTCTATATCTTTACTTAAATTCTCATTTTATTCGTGCACTATTTTCCTTTCTTCCTTTAGTTCCTTGTGTTTTCTCTTAGCTCTTTGAGCTTCATTAATATTGTTGTATAATCTCCCAATCTGTTCATTATTTGGAGTTCTATAAATGAGAATTGTCTCCCACCGTCCTGTTCACTTGGATGGGCCATTGTTTTCAGTTTATGTGCTGTGATTTTTTGTTGAGGCTGGGATATTACGATTTTACAAGGTGTTAGCTATCTCAATTCTCTCAAGTATTCAGTAGAATTTACATTGCTACTTTCTGCAACTCCTAGGTGGCAGAGCATTCAAATTTACTTACCATTCCCTCTCCCTGTTTTAAGAAGTCCAGACCAAGGTTTCCATCTTTCAACACTCCCAAGAACAAAGAACACACGCTAATCAATCCTTCCTCCAGGGGCACAGCATTTTTTCTTTGGTTACTGCTCCCTCCCCTTCTTCCCCTGCTCTGTGTGGATTGTTTCTGTGACCACATTTTCAGTCATTTAGTAGCTCCAAAACTGGTCAAAAATAGCCCACATCAAATGAACCACCTGTAGGCTCAGATGCAGCATTCTTTCATTGTTTGCCACTCCTTTCCCCACTCTGTGAGGGCCCACTTATCTCAGAGCCAGATATTAGGACCGTTCCCATGTTCAGGTGAGCCGTGGGTTGACTGAATGCAGCAAGTGTCTTTCGGTTGCACTGAGAAGGGGTGGGTTGGTCAGGAGAGTGGGCTCCACCAGTGCTGTCTGTGCGCCACTACACGGCTATCTGTAAGTCTGCAGTTCCAGGAGGGGGAGGGGGAGGGGCAGGAAGTGGACAAAGCACTTTTCCTATCATATGGTACTCACTGTTGACTTCAATGCATCTGCAGCTCCATGTCCTCTGCCCACCAATTCGAAGTCCCTCAGGGCCAAGTACAAATCTCTCCTTGTGTTTCTTGGTGTACATGTGTGGAGGCTCAGGAACTTACACCTATTCACGTCATCTTTCCAGAATTCTCCTTTAATGATTTTTTAAGTATATTTTTTAGAATTATTTTCTTAGTGGTTGTTCTACAGGTTATAATGTACATCCTAACTGATCAGAATTTACTTCGTATTTATACTGATTAGGTACAGTGAAATATAGAAACTTTACTGCTATATAGCTTCATTCAGTCTTCCCTTTTTTTGTACCATTATTGTTACACAAAGGAGCCCGGGTTGCTCAATGGTTAAGCACTCAGCTTCTAACGAAAAGGTCAGACGTTGTTATGGATTGAATTGCGTCTCCAAAACGTGTCATACTGACTAGAGAGAATCATGATTCCAGTATTGTGTGACCACTATTTTTTCATTTAATGTGATTTTTCCTATGTGTTGTAAATCCTAACTCTACGAAGTTAATGAAGCAAGATCAGAGGTAGTTATGTTAATGATGCAGGACTCAATTTACAAGATTAGGTATCTTGAGTCAATCTCTTTTGAAATATAAAAAGAGAGAGGTGAGCAGAGAGACAGGGGGACCTCATTACCACCAAGCAAGAAGAGCCAGGAGTGCACATCATTTGGACCCAGGGTCCCTGCGCTGAAAAGCTCCTAGACCAGGGAAAGACAGATGACAAAAACCTTCTTCCAGGACCAGCAGAGAGAGAAAGCCTTCCCCTGGAGCTGGCACCCTTAATTTGGAATTCTAGCCTCCTAAACTGTGAGACAATAAATTGCTGTTTGTTTAAGCCATTCATTTGTGGTATTTCTGTTACAGCAGCACTACATAACTAAGACAGCGGTTCAAACCCACCAGTGGCTCTGCAGGAGAAATGAATGATCTGCTACTATAAAGATTACAGCCTAGGAAACCCTATGGGGCAGTTTTACTCTGTCCTATAGGGTTGCTATGAGTCGGAATCAATTCGATGGCACACAATAACAACATTGTCACACATATCTGTAAAAAGCCCAACAATACATTGTTGTTGTAATGATTATTTTATATAATCTTATGTAGTTTTAAAAAGCTGAGAGAAGAGAATGTATATA
Source organism: Trichechus manatus latirostris (assembly GCF_000243295.1). Lineage (NCBI taxonomy): Eukaryota > Metazoa > Chordata > Mammalia > Sirenia > Trichechidae > Trichechus > Trichechus manatus. Next base: position 12,925,807 of record NW_004444006.1, read on the forward strand.
TTCAGAGTTTGTGATATTAACTTTGTTATTTACCATTTCTGGTTTTCTTCATTTGTTCTTGTGGATTCAGGATATCATCTGGTGTCATTTCATTACTCCAAGTCAACTTTGTGTCCTCCTCCAACAAAAGAATAATATAATTTTATGCAGATGCTTTTAAAGTAATTTAAAAGAAAAAAGAAGAAACATGCAATCATACTGTTTTCTTTAACTACCTATGATTGCCTTTATTGGTGTTGATTTTTTGAGTGGATTTGAATTACTGTTTGCTGTCACTTGCTTTTTGTCTGAAGGATTTTCTTTGTATTTCTTGTAATGCAGGTCTGCCAGCAACGAATTTTATTTTTATTAGGAATGACTATCACACCTTCATTTTTGAAAGATAGTTTTCCTGGATATAATATTCCTGGTTGACAGTTTTTTACTTTCAGCAATGTGAATATGTAGTCCCTCTCTAGTCTTCACTGCTCCTGATGAGACTTCAGCTGTTAATCATATTGGGGTTTCCTTGTATGCAATGAGTCATTTTTCTCCTGCTGCTTTCAAGATTTTTTCCTTATCTTTAGCTTTCAACACTTTGACTACGACATGTCCGAGTGCTGAGTGTGAATCTCTTTGTGTTTATTTCACTTGGAATTTGTTGAGCTTCTTTTATTTGTAGATAGTTTTTCATCAAATATAGAAGTTTTGGCCACTTATTTGAATATTTTTTTTTTCTGTCACTTTCTTCTCTCTTCTGATACTTCCATTATGCACTGGTGTACTTAATGTTGTCCTACAGTTCCCGGAGGTTCTATTTTTCACCATTCTTTTTCCTCTGTGCTCTTCAGATTGTATCATCTCTATTTTCTTTCTTCAAGTTCACTGATTCTTTCTTCTGGTAGCTCAAATCTGCTATTGAGCTCCTCAGTGAAAATTTCATTTCAGTTATTGTACTTTTCAACTCCAGAGTTTCCATTTGATTCTTTATAATTTCTCTCTTTATTGATATTCTTTGATGAGGCACTGTCATCACATCTTTTAATTCTTTTAGCATGAGTTCCTTTAGTTTTTTAAACAAATTTTAAAGAGATATTTAGAAATTTTTGCTACATTTATCATCTGGGTCCCTTTAAAATCAGTTTCTACTGCCTGCTTTCCTGTCTATTGTTCACACTTTCCTGTCTCTTTGCATGTCCTGTAATTTTTTTTATTGTAGACTGGATATTTTAGATAAATTTTGTAGCAACTCTGGATACTGATCTTCCTTCCCTCCATAGGAGGTTGTCATTTGGTGGTTTACTTGTTCAGTGACTTAGGTGCACTAATTTTGTGAAGCCTATTTACCCTCCACTGTGCAGCCTTGGATGTTTCTGCTTAGACTCTTTCCCCCTCTTATTTCTATAATTTAGTCTCGCTAGCTAGGGGTTGCCCCTGGGTCAGACTAAGGCATTAAATGGACAGTAAGAGTCTTACTCTTTACCATTGGATGTGTGTGTGCTTACAGGCTGCTATTATAATTGAGAATTTACACTTTTTGCCTCATGTTCAGCTAGGAACTAGTAGCTTAGAGGTTTCCTCTGATTGTTCCCAAGCATGCACAGCCTTGGACATGAACATCGTCTTCCAGACAAACAGGGATAAGTGTGATTTTATTTTTTAGCCTGTTTTTGGGAGTCAACCCTGGTCAGAGTAGCTTATTGTTTAGTGTTTGGCCAGAGGTTGTTTTAAAACCCCTGTGCGAGTGAAGATTTTGCCCTGTGTTGATGGGTCTGTGTATACTAGGAATGCTTTAAAGTCTACCCTATGTCCTCCTCTGATTACTCCTGAATGAGTGCAAAAACCAAAACCAAACCTTTTGCTGTCAATTCTGACCCATAGTGACCCTATGGAACATAGTAAAACTACCCCATAGGGTTTCCAGGGCTGTTAAGTCTTTACAGAAGCAGACTGCCACATCTTTCTCCTGCAAAGCAGCTGGTGGGTTTGAACCACTGACCTTTTGGCTAGCAGCTGAGCACTTTAACCACTGCACCACCAAGGCTCCTCTTGAATGGGTGCAGCCTAGTGCATATGTACAACCTTTTCAACTTCAAAGTTGTCTGTGCTCCCAGGAGAGTTCTTCTTGGCTCCCTCTTTTCCTATTTCTATTAAACTTCTGGCTGCTCTGAGGTTTTGCTTGTACCAGCTCCTCCCAACTGATCTCCATCAAGATCTCCATTGTTTTCGACAATGTCCTTAGTGATAGAGTTCTCCAAGTGCTGTTCCAAATAGTCCCCTCAAACAGACCTGTGGAGTTTTTTGTCTTTATGGACTGTCTTTTCCCCTTTTGCGGAACCCCCGCACCACTGAATTGCAGCTGGGGATAGGGGTACACTTTCTCTGGCAGGGGTCAGGGATGGCTGCCTCTGGTATTCTCAGTTTGTCTCTCCTATGCGAAACTTTTAATCTATGAGCAAGCTGGGGTGGGAGAGACCAAGGCCCCCGTATTCTTGGCCTTCTGCACATTAAGTGATGCTTCCACCCTACAAGTGCTGCCTGAATTGTGTTTAACATGAGGCTGATGGGAGGAAGGGAAACATAGGCAGCCTGCCCCTGCCAGGGTGAAATCATAGCCCCAAACTGGGAGCTAGGGGAAGAGAGAGCCCTTCTCCCCACTCCCCATCGTCTTCATCACACCTGCCCAGAATAAAGTGCCTGGGGCAGATCTTCTTTAACAAATGACCTGGTTTGGGGGAGTATGGGAGCAGGTTGTAGCTTAAATGCCACACTCTTGCTCTTCTTACTAAGATTTAGTAGATTTTTCTTGAATGAATGTTTCCTCATTTGCTGTATGCCCTTAGGACAATTTCCAGAGGCTTTAAATTTTTTTGCTAGAGAGAGGGTCCACTGAGTTCCTTACTCCACCATTCTAGAAGTCCTGCCCTTCAATATTCTTCTGAATGTAACTTCTTAGTGGAAATGTGGTGCAGCATAAAGAGAAATTGACTGGGTGTCAAGAGCCCAGGGTTTTCATCCCAACTTGGCCTCTAGCAAGCTCAATGACTTTACGTCAAGTTCTTTTTCCTCATTTGTAGAATGAAGAAATTGTATTAGGTGACTTCTAAATTCCTTCGAATTTCAAAATCCTAAGATTTTATGAAATATAAATGGAAATGAAATAGAAAGTCATAAATACATCAGTGAAAAACATTCTATGGTAGCTGTGTGAGAACAGGACATATGGAAACTAATCCATTGACTTTTTTTTTAAACAAAAAATGTTCTAACTTGTTTTTAATTAGAATATGCACTTCATTCTCCAACTCTACCTAGCTAATCAAAATGCCACTTCAATGCAGTTTTCAGTCAAGACATTCCTCTTTCCCAAAGGTTTTCTTCCTAATCGTTAGAACTGAGAAGCCAGGGGTAATAGAAACTAGTCTTCCACTGATTGGTCATCAAAAATATGACTGCTTAATGCTAACTGAAAGCACTGTAATTTGCTACCAATTTACCCACATCATGAACTCTGCAAACAATTATTTTCTCTCAAACAATTCCAAGATCTTACCTTCTGCAGAGGGCTGTAAGGATATACTCCCAGAGTGTATATTAATTATCTCTACTTATTCTGAGTACATGAATGATAAAATATCAGTTTTTCCTGTGTATTTCAGAAAAGAGTTGCTTTAATGGGACACTCATTTCTAGTCACAAAGACAATTTGTTTATGCTACAATGATTATCTTTACAGATTACTATAAACAATTAAAACTAAGGTAAAGGGCCTCCTTTGCTGAGTATTTTAACTAGTTTTTAATAAGCTTATCTGATTTAATACTGTCATTTACTACACAATTTACATTCAAAATCTATATACTCAAAGGAGAGAAAGCATCTTTCTCTAATTTAAAAAAAACTGCAATTGCAAACATTTTTAAATGCTGTCAACTACAAATCTACAACAGAACATCTGGGGGTTAATCTACAAGGTAAGAAAATAATGAATATACACTGGCAAAAGTTGCTACTCACTGACATATTCAGCAATTAGGAAGGTAAGATGGGCAGTATGGGCAAAGTGATCCAGGAACAAGGAATCATAAACACTTTTTAAATACCTTGCCTTTAAAGCAAAACATATTAAAACTGCCACTTTCACAAACTAAGCTTTGTCAACATCTAAGAGAAAGACAAGCAAAACTTTATCTTAAGATATATAAAAGGTGCAAATCCCTGCCGAAGAAAAGTAAATGCATTTCTTGAGTTTGTTCGTTCAAATGCTAAGTGAACCTCAGACTTGAGCTGTTCCAGAATTTCCAAATGAGCCCATCTGCTCACCAAGATATTTCTATGTTAAGAACCTTCAGGAAGGCATCTGGCCCTGTTTTAATGGTCCCAAATCACCTTGGTTTTAATTTAATTTTGTAAACTGTGATTCCCTTAGGAAGAAAGTAAATTTTTAATCTTTAAAATAAAGGGATATAAGAAATAAAAGCCAATCAACTTGCTCCATTTTGAGAGTCCATATTCCAAGACTGTAGCTTATTAATTCTTATACATTAAAAAAAATTATTTTGCAACACTGATCTAGAAGTTTATACACCTTATCCTTTCATGTGAATATGTAATACTGTAATGTATAATTAATACACTATAATTAAATGCCCTTTTTCTTGGTATTTCTTCTGAGCGAATAATCCTAGGAAGCTTTTCTTTCATTTTAATCTATTATTTTATTGTACAGAACTGCCTTAATATAATGGGGTTAAGAGAAAAGCTTTTAAAACTTAATTATGACCCTTATAATAACTGAGTTTTTCAGGTAATTTAGTTTTTATTAGTTAAAAATACTACTTAATGACCACAATGACCCAATGGCCTAGGGACCATCTCCAATTAAATGAAAAGAAAATAGCTTCAAATCTCTTAGTGGAGAAACTGCCATCCTAAAACATTCCTACTCTTCCTTGACTAAATGTTCCCAATACCACAGAATCACTTACTTTGAACATTGCTATTCACACTTCAAAATGAATATTACTAATAGTTACTTCACTCCCAGTAGCTTGATTATACAATTAAGATAAATTATTTTCATCAGCATATTCGGAAATATATAGAAGGAATTAACAGAGAAGCAAAATTTCTAACTAGACTTTAACCACATTTCCAGTAATGCAGCTCATTTAATCAAAGGAAGTACCTTTTGTCTCAGAAGAATAATAATGGCTATGGCTTCAGAGTAAGTAGCGTCCAAAAAAACATTTTGCAGTTGATTAAGCACCTCAGTGTTAACTCCAACTTCAAAATCAAGATCCATCCTGTGCCAAATATTATCACATCAAAGACTATGAAATACTGGCTTCTGGTTACTTACCCAGACTTGCTTTTATATCTAACGAAACTGGACATCCAAGTAAGGTAAGTTTAGCTATCCACCCGCCAATTGCAACAATACAAAACAAAACACAAATATATTAGTCTTTTCCATACCAAATTATTATTTAAAACACATTAAAATCACAAATCAATAAAATAAGTACCTTAGGCCCTTTTCTGAGAAAATAAAACCTTATTACATATAGCTATGTAGAAGCCCTGATGACACAATGGTTAAGTGCTCAGCTGCTAGCCAAAAGATTGGCAGTTCGAACCCAACAGCTGCTCCACAGGAGAAAAGACCTGGTAATCTGCTCTTGTAAAGATTACAGCCTAAGAAACCCTATGGGGCAGTTCTACTCTGACCTATAGGGTCGCTATGAGTCAGAATCAACTTGACAACACACAACAACTATGTGGCCATTCATGATACACACAAGTTTTGCAAATTGAATGATTACTACCAAACAAAGCAAATTAAAACTGGAAATGAGGAGATTACTGAGTAAATACATATCAACATTATATTAATTATTTCTAGCAGGTAAAACTTGATTATATTATTTGGGTTCCTCCTTGCTGCTAACATCAAGCTGAAAGGAACTCATTAAAGTACTGAAAAAGGAAGATAAGATCTCATAATCAAGTAATTCTGAAGTATCAACAAAGATTCACAATCCTCTCCTATTTCCCTAAAGGTCTTTATAATTAAGTGAATGTTGCTTTATACACATGCGTGAGCATGTGCACACACACGTATGTATGCACACACCTCCTTCAGTTGTTTCTCTGTATAATTTCAGATAGTGAAAGCAGTGCATTTAATATGGAAATGGAAAATGCCATTAAGTTCCCAAGATTTTTAGATCATTCCCAGTGTAGCAACTGTCAAGTCACCTCAGGGCTTATGAGACTTATAAGAAAACTATACACTTTGGTCAAAAACAAAAGCAATATCTCATTCTGATAGAAAAATAAAATTCCAGTTACTAGATGACAGCTACGGTGCTAGTTAATGATGAAGAATATTCTACATGCCAATACGAGAATTAAAGTTTTTCTGCAAAATGGTACGTAATCACAAAAACTTTTTAAAAATGTAAGCATAGGTATCTATCAAGTAAAACATTTGAATTAAATGCGTGTCTATTTCTGACAAGTTTAGATGTGCTTATGAATTCATTTTCAGATCACTGAAGTATTTCAACTGGGAAGGAGGAGAAACAATAAAACTACACTGTCCTTTTTTTCTTTCTCTCTTTTTTTTAATTTTAAGAAACAGACATTTTCCATTTACATTGTCAGCATAAAGGAGATTTTTAAAAACTATACAAACATTTAGAAACCAATCTGATTCATCCGGTGATGGATATCAAATGGATGTTGGGTGTCAAAAATGGAAATAGGGTAAAATCAAATGCTAACAAAAATTATTCTTTGAGCACAACTGAGACAGTAATAAGAAAATACTTTGGGGATAAATATAGACAACACATTTAATAGATTAGGAAAGATGTAAAACTAAAATCCCTTTCCAAATAAATCTTATCTAAAAGAAGGGTTACAGAAAATGGGAATGTATGATTTTTAAAAATAAAACAATTCTGCTTCAGCGCAAATGTACAGTCAAAAAAAAAAAAAGAAAGAAAGAAAAGTTGTTTCATGTGACTTAGCAGGAACAGTTTCCACAGCCTTTCACACTGTTGACAATTTCTTCTTGTAGTTTCTTCCTTTCCTCCTCTTTGGACATATTTTCTCTCTTTGCATCCCATTTGGGGTTATCATGGTTCTGCACACGACTGCTTTGTGTATGCCACATTTCTGAATAGATACTGCCAGAGTTAGCAAGCAAGCCATGGTGGGTACCACGTTCAGCTACCTTTCCCTAAGAAGTAAAAACAAGATAAACACAGAAAGAGGTCATATAACTAGCACAATAACTGAAAATAATCTCTAAGGATTTTCAAGGATTTGCATTCATTAAAATACCTCTCACAATTCCTCCCCATCCATAGTAGAAGTGGAAAAAAAATTGAGGTAGGAATGCTTTCTCCATTTGTCAAACTACCCAGTCCAGTGAACAAATAGCTATGCAATTCCATACACTGTAACCATTTTATTTAAAGGAAATAAAATTTTAAAGTTTTATTTTTCATTTTGAAGGGCAGAAAGAGAAGGTTAAATGTTTTTAAAGGTGATATTTTCTGTAATCAGCAAATATCGAAATCAAAAGCACTTTTAGTTATATCAACATTTAAAGGATGTAAAAATAATACCCCAAAATCCTCATGTGATCTTTGAAATAAAAAAGATACCTCCATGAAAAGTTACCTTCATCAGTAGCTATTTTGTTAATAAAGACTATTAAAGTTAACACCACGTAGACATGGTACAGACTCTGTTATGGATTAAACTGTCCTCCAAAAAGACATGTTCAAGTCCTAACCCCTATACCTTTGAATGTGATGTTGTTTGGAAACAGGTTTTTTTTTTTTTTTTTTGTGGTTGTTGTTTTCAGTTAAATTAAAAGAGGTCATACTCAAGTAGGGTGGGTCCTAATCCTAATCCCTTCTGAGTAGAATTTTCAGAAGGGGAGAACAGACAGGGAGGAAAAGTCACACAGGGGAAGACAGCATGTGAGGATCTCTCTACAAACCACAAACTGAAAGAGACAAGGAAAGATCTTCCCCTAGGGCCAACAGAGAGAGAGAGAGCATAGCCCTGTCAACATCCTGAATTCAGACTTCTAGTCTCCAAAACTGTGAGACAATAAATTTCTGTTCTTCAAAGCCACTCACTTTGTGGTATTTTGACATGGCAGCCTTAAGAAACTAGGACAGATTCTAAACTGTGATCTACATTTACTTTGCCTCTTAATAGCTACTGTTAAACATGCTGGGAGACAAAAGGAAGTTTGTCACCTTAACCGGTACTCCTGATTATAGAACTTTTACAAATATTTCCTTAAGTAAAATAACTTTGAAATTTGTCTGTGCCCACTTCTGAATAGTTATTTTAAGGCTCCCAATTGGCTGGGCAGTCTAAAAAAGGACTATCTAGCTCTACTATTTGAAATCCTTTGGAACCTTAAGAGTTTAGCCCTCAATCTTTGTATGTATGGGTCACTTCATTGGCACAAAAGTCCCCATGGATTATGTATTTTATACTTTTCTATTTATCAAAACAAACAAACAAATATCTAAAGAAAACCTTATCAAAAACTAATAGAAACTGATTTCCTGGAAGATGGCGACATAAGCAGTTCCACATTCTTACCCTCACCACCACCATGACCACTAAGAAAAACAACCAGAAATCAGTAGTCTCAACTCTGTAAAAACTCTAGAAAACAACTGGAGAGTTGCAGCAACTATGTGAACACTAAATTAAGAAAAAGACAACTTTTAAACAATAGGAAAACCTTTTTTCCCCTCTACTGCCAGCATCCCTCCCTCGTCTTGGATTTGCTGCAGTGGCAGCAGTGGCAGACCACGTACCACACTCTCAGAGAGGGTACATGATCTCTTGCTCTGGAGTAAGCAGAGCACACTCTGCTAGTGGACAATTGTACATGTCTGCTCTGATCTGTCTGAGAGGTGCCTGAAATGACTGAAGCAAGGTAAACTCCTGGTTTGGCCTTCCTTGGAGCTGACATGGGGGAGGAGGGCTTGACAGAGGAGCAGCGAGCAATGCCTGAAGGCTGTGACTGCCCTTAACTGCCAGGGACTGAGCAGTATGCATGGAGCACACAATTAAAATTCTATGGGCTGAAGGAGAAGCCAATATGAGGTTTCTTGCAGAATTTAGTGCTTCACAAACAGTGTGTAAACATGAGAATTGAGAAACCCACATGCATGATCAAGATAAAACACCCACAAACCAAATACCTAAGAAGAACCTATGCTTTCACCCTGGGCTGATCCCTTAGCACAGACCCAAGAGGCAAAACTGGGTGAGGTGTTTTTTGGTTTTTTTTCCTACTCTTCCCCTGCCCCTTTTCCTCTTTCTTCCTGGAGTACAGGGAAATCTCTTTTGAAACAAAAGCAGTGCACAGGCTGGGAAACAAGAGTCCTCAGTGTCCATGCACAACCAGGAGGAAGTCATTACAAAAATAGCTGGGGAGGTAACTGAGCACACAAGACTACTACACATTCTCCATCAATTTAAAAAAAAAATCAAAACTCTGTAGAAGGGGAAAAATCTGAGTCCTCAGAGCTAACAAACTCAGAAGACATAAAACAGGCTGTCCTTTTTCCTTACTTGCCCCGTAAAGAAAAACAATGAAATAAAAATGGCCATGTGTGAAAATGACCAGTTTATTTTATAGTATTTTTTTTTAGACATCAAGGGCATGTATAGGTATTAGAAAAATGAGCATTTAATGCTTTCCTGTTCTAACTTCATGAGCCCTAGTGGTGCAGTGGTTAAAGCATTCAGCTGCTTAATGAAAGGTCAGGAGTTTGAACCCACCAGCTGTTCCTAGGGAGAAAGATGTGGCAGTCTGCTTCAATAAAGTTTTACAGCCTTGGAAACCCTACGGGGCAGTTCTATTCTGTCCTTTAGGGTCACTACGAGTTGGAATCCACTCAATGGCAACAAGTTTTGTTCTAACTTTTGCTTTTAATACTTTAATAAACAATGAGTTAATACAGTTTACTCCTTTTTGGAAATGACATATATTATTTCTTATCAAAAGGGTCTAAAAATGGAATCCTATCAGGATTCAATCTCATCCAAAGAACACAAATTCTGTATATTTCATTAGAAACAATTTTTCAGTTGCCTGTATTTGTAACAATTTACAATGATCTTCAAATAATAAACATTAAAGTTAAAATCTCTTACCTGGTCCAGGACAATGATTTCATCTGCATCAACCACTGTTGACAATCTATGTGCTATGAAAATAGAAGTTCTGTGTTTGACTACATCCTTCATGGCACCAAGAATGGTCTGCAAGTTTGACAGGAAGGGTAGGGGGGATAAAAAAAGTATATGTAAATTAAAATAATCATACATTTTCTAAATGAACATATAAAATGTCAATTAACCTTTTACTATGTAACTTTACACCAGTACCAAATATTTGACCCATTCTCATAATCTAGTAATAATTACTAAAAATAAGAGGAGAAAATCAAGTAAAAAGAGAAGGCAAATATGAACATATTGTCATGGAAAAAATTTATCTTTAAGATAGGCAACATTTCTCTAAATCACAAAGTCTGGAGGAGGGGAGATATTTGATATACTTAAAAACAAAAAAACAACAAACAGGAAATCCAGAACTATCAGGAGCATAGCTAGATATGATGTTGATCTGATTAATAAGAACAAAAATAAAATGAAGAGTGACTCCTGCGATGGGACACAGAGAAATTCAAGATCATTAGAAGAAAGATATGGAGACTCAAGAGCATAGGAAAATTTCCTTTTCATTAGTCCAAACTTAGAGGACAGAAGCGGAGACAAAGACAATTGTGTATTTTTAACTTGAGAAAACCACTTTTTCAAAAGCAATTTTACTTTCTAATGCATTCTAGAAAATGCATTTTTGTTTACTGCCTGTAAAGTATAAAAGAGTTGTACATATATTCAGCTATACTTAGAAACCTGGATCTAAGTACAGCTGTTGTTAGTTGCCATTGAGTTGATTCTGACTCATTGTGACCCCATGTGTTACAGAGTAGAACTGCTCCATAGGATTTTCTTGGCTGTAATCTTAATGCAAGCAAATTGCCAGGCCTATCTTCTGCGGTACTGCTGGGTGGGTTCAAACCCCCAACCTTTAGGTTAGCAGTCCAGTGCAAACTGTTTGCGTCACCTAGGGACCTGTCTAAGTACAGCCAGCGAGATGTAAATAGCAGTGTGGGGGTTGGGGATACACTAAATGACTTCCTATAGATATTTTTGAACACTGCATTTATTAAAGATATAAAATTACGGAGAGTAGGTGGTTATCCAAGAAAAGAAGATCTTATATTTTACTAGGGCAGACTGATAATTAATGGCAGCGCCAACCCTTAGAAAAACTATGATGTTTGTGTGGCCTATTCTTTCTTAACCATAAGAACTTAAACTCTGACATTCTACTGAGTATTCTGGACCTTTCAAAAAAGTCCATTAAAACTTAACAAATCTTCTGGTGACTCACTCCCTTGGGGGGTTCTCTGCTAGCTCTCCAATGGGTTATGCTGAGATAATGAAGCTATATGACTCAAGGAGTCCTGGTGGCATAATGGCTAAGTGCTCGGCTGCTAACTGAAAGGTTGGCGGTTCGAAACCACCCAGCAGCTCCACAAGAGAAAGACCTGGTGATCTGCTCCCATAAAGATTACAGCCGAGAATTTATACAAAGCCAACAGCCAACATCACCCTAAATGGAGAGAGATTGAAAGCATTCCCCTTGAGAATGGGAACCAGACAAGGATGCCCTCTATTACCACTCTTATTCAACTTTGTGCTGGAGGTCCTAGCCAGAGCAATTAGGCTAGAAAAAGAAATAAAGGGCATCCAAATTGGTAGCGAAGAAGTCAAAGTATCTCTGTTTGCACATGATATGATCTTATACACAGAAAACCCCAAAGAATCCACAAGAAAACTACTGAAACTAATAGAATATTTCAGCAAAGTTTCACAGGATACAAGATAAACATACAAAAATCAGTTGGATTCCTTTACATCAACAAAGAGAACCTCAAAGAGGAAATTACCAAATCAATACCATTTACAATAGCCCCCAAGAAGATAAAATACTTAGGAATAAATCTAACCAGAGACGTAAAAGATCTATACAGGGAAAACTACAAGACACTACTGTAAGAAACTAAAAGAGACATGCATAAGTGGAAAAACATATCTTGCTCATGGATAGTTAGATTCAACATAGTGAAAATGTCAATTCTACCCAAAGCAATCTACAGATACAATGCAATCCCGATCCAAATTCCACCAGCATTTTTTAAAGAGATGGAGAAACAAATCACCAACTTCATATGGAAAGGGAAGAGGCCCCGAATAAATAGAGCATTACTCAAGAAGAAGAACAAAGTGGGAGGCCTCACACTACCTGATTTTAGAAGCTATTATATTGCCGCGGTAGTCAAAACAGCCTGGTACTGGTACAGCAACAGATACATAGACCAATGGAACAGAGTTGAGAATCCAGACGTAAACTCATCCACGAATGAGCAGTTGATATTTGACAAAGGCTCAAAGTCCATTAATTGGGAAAAAGACAGTCTCTTTAACAAATGGTGCTGGCATAACTAGATACCCATCTGCAAAAAACTGAAACAAGACCCATACCTCACACCATGCACAAAAACTAACTCAAGATGGATCAGACTTAAATATAAAATCAAAAACGATAAAGATCATGGAAGAAAAAATAGAGAGAACACTAGGAGCTCTAATACATGGCATAAACACAATAAGAACTATAAGTAACAATGCACAAGCACCAGAAGACAGACTAGATAAACAGGATCTCCTAAAAATCAAACACTTATGCTCATGAAGAGACTTCACCAAAAGAGTAAAAAGACAACCTACAGACTGGGAAAAAATTTTTGGCTATGACAAATCCGATCAGCGTCTAATCTCTAAAATCTACAAGATACTGCAAAACCTCAACAACAAAAAGTCAAATAACCTAATTCAAAAATGGGCAAAAGATATAAACAGGCACTTTGCCAAAGAAGATATTCAGGC
>NW_004444006.1:12939494-12970370 GCF_000243295.1 Trichechus manatus latirostris
GCCCAGCTACCACCAGTGACTGCCCTGACAGGGAACACAACAGACAGTCCCTGATGGAGTAGGAGAAAGGTGGGGTGCAGAACTCAAATTCTAGTAAGAAAACTAGACTTAATGGTCTGAGACTGGAGGAACCCTGGAAAGCATGGCCCCTGGATTCTCTATCAGCCCAGTAATAAAACAATTTCCCAGGCCAACTCTTCAGACAGGGATTGGACTGGATTGTGGGACATAAAGTGACACTCCTGAGGAATGTGCCTCTTAGCTCAAGTAGATACAAGAGACTAGGTGGGCAGCTTCTATCCAGAGGTGAGATGGGAAGGTAGAGAGGGTTAGGAGCTAGTTGAATGGACATGGGGAATCAGGGGTGGAAAGGAGAAGTGTGCTGTCGCAGTATGGGGTGAGCAATTAGTGTCACATAACAATGTATGTATTAATTTTTGTATGGGAGACTAACTTGAAATGTAAACTTCATTGAAACTACAACAATAAAAAAAATTTTTTAAAAAAGATTACACCTAGAAAATCCTGTGGGGCAGTTCTCTGTCACATGGGGTCACTGAGTCAGAATTGACTCAACGGCCCCTAACAACAACAGTAGAACTTTTAGGGGTTACTTGAAATATAATATATCCCTATACTAAACAGTTTACTTTGGAATTAAACTGTTTTAAATACACTGCAGATCAAATAATGTGTCACGAAACTTAACTCCATATGCAAGTATCATGTCACGTAGCCTTTAAGGCCAAAATTAGGCCTATCCTTCAATACTAGGTTTCCACCGTATATTAAATAAAAAGGTAGATGATTGCAGGCAATTGGCAAATAATATTTGCTTATCTTCAGTTCTAGATTAAGGGGATTTGTTTATGAAATTACCATTGCTGTTGAGACCATTGCTATATTTAATGCAAAGATGTTATTATGAAGTCTAATGCAGTTGCTGAGGTAGTGTCATGACATCAGTGTCACAACATCTTGATGTTTCACAATGAATATAAACTGATACAAGCACTGCAGGTTGTGTGTGCCTAACCTGCATTTCAGTGAGTTGCTTCATGATAAGTGAAAGGCTTTCTGGTATGGACTGTGTCACAATTATTTACATGACTTATTTCAATGAGTTCCATAGGAAAAAGACTAAAACCTTTCTTTGTCAGCATATCAGCCAATTTCTACAGCTTTGCAAGATGCAAGGTTAATACAACAGTATAAGGTTTCACACAGTTGCAAAAGGAGACACATTTGCAAATGGACTTAACACTGATATCTAGTTCAATGCAACATGGTAATCTTACCATCAACACTTGCTATATGGGGAAGAAGAGCTGAAATTCATTCAAAATACAATGTAATGCAGCCATTTTACTTAAATATCCAGGAAGAAAAGTTAAACACTGATAGTTGAAGAGCTTTATATTTTCATCATTTACCTCTTCAGTAATTGAATCTAATGATGAGGTAGCTTCATCATAGAGAATGACTGGGGGGTCCTTCAAAATGGCCCTTGCAATTGCTACTCTTTGCTTTTCTCCTCCTGGTAAAGAAAAATTTTAGCATAAGGAAGCAAAGTGCAAAGACATAATTTTGTTTCTAGTATATTCATTAATTACAACCACCAAGTATACCTTCAACATTTACCTCTACTCCTGATAACTGTTATTTTACTGAGTTGTAGTGTCTAAGTTCATATATGATATCCTTTGACAAACTATATTCCCTGGAACATAAATATAATACTAGATTCTGACTTCATGGCAGGAGAAAAGAATGAGGAAGGGAGTTAACAACTTTGACTCTACAATTATTCCTCTCACTAGAAATATGCTCATCATACATGCTACTTTATGTTACAGATACTTCCCAATTAACAGCAAGCTCAGATAGAAAAATTTCAATATTAATCAACAAAGCCAAAAACAAACTCAATATGTGAAACCTGAAAACCTGAAGATATGAAATTATGATTATCTAAATTTACCTCTTAATATAAAGCAAAATACCATTCAGTCAGTATTCACAAGGATTTTTTTTGACATAGTTATCTTTCACAGCATTCTTTAAAATTAAGGGTATGTACTAGAAACCTCTTACTTCCTCTTAGTTATTTGCTATAGGTCTCTAGCAGGCAGAATTATAAACATAAATTATACTAAAGATTGAACAGACTTCTTTCTTTCATGGCTGAGACTCCTATAGGTCTAAGGTATCAATCTTACACAGAACTATGGTTGGAAGTGTAGAAGATGGTGCTTTGTTGAATATGTCCCATTTGGCTTCTTGTCTATTATCAATTAATTTATCAACACATCAGAAAAAGCTTTTATTTTTCAGCTTGAGTAACCCCTTCAGGAAGCAAGTTCTACCTGGTTCACCAACTATTATTTTATTTTTACATATTCTAGGTTTATTATCTTCAACCTGTAAAGGGTGTTACCTATGTTTAGTACTGGCTTTATTCATGTTATCCATACCCTTCCTCATTTCATAAGATCAAGATTCTCCTATCAAAACAGGCACCATGCCAGATCTATCGGCCTGCCCTCCTATAAGCACAGTAGCAGAAAACTTCTAAAAGAGATAGATACTCAGAGGAAGGACTAGTTTGACTAGTCTCAAATTTCAAGGGGAGACTAACTTAGTTGAAATTCTGTTCAATAGTATTTTGGAACTGGGAGAAGATATATCTGTGTATTCTTTAACATAATTATTAGCATAGAAGCTAAATAACAGATCGCTCATTTTGGGAGGTCTGGTTGCAAGACACTGAGTATAAGGTAAGAAGAAAATTTCTTTAGCCATTCCTACCCCCTAAGGCATGCAAAGAGGGAGGAAAAAACAAAGATTGGAAAACGAAATATGGCATAGCTAGCTGAGACAAGGTCATGTATTGAGAGGGCTAGGCTACATTACATGATAAACTAGGGATCGCTAGAATTAGACATAATTTGGGGATGGGCTAGTTATTTGGAAGTTATTTCTATTATGAGCAATCGTAAAGTATAAAGGTAGATTGGAACGATACAGGCATCTTATACTACCAGGTAACAACCAAATAAATGCCACAAACCAACTTAACTTGAAAATTATCTTTGCTTAACATTTTCTAAACCTAGATCAAAACTTTCTAATAGACTGCAAACTCCTTGAGAGAAGACCCGTGTATGCTTCATCTTTTTAACTGTAAATCATGTAACACAGTAGCTTGCACATAGTATGCACCTAATAAATGTTTTGAATAAATTAATCCAGTTTGTATTGAGAGGAATGGGAATTCATTAAATTCATGCAGACTATTCTTCATTCTCTTTTTTCCTTCCCACATCCCTAACCTATACATTTCCTCCTAAAACTAAACCAGAATGAAGAATAAATACAGAGGGTGTAGTATGTTTGTATGAGCTACACTAATACTTTCAGGTATTAGTTATACTTTTGGAATTCAAATGATTTGGGACAAAGAAACATTTTTACAGATTCTCAAAAAAACTTCAAAGTCATTTTAGGATAATTCATTATTAAACTTAGCAATCTCATAATTAAACACTTAAATAGAAATGCAAATGTATAAGTCTCAAAAATTACTTGACCACTGAACCAGTAAAAACATGAAAATGAACTTGACTGTAAGGTAAGCATAGTAATTAACAGGATCAAGTATAAGAATGTCTAAAGTATTGAAAACATCTCCTAATGACCTAGGAAATTATGAAAAGAGGTAAATATTCACTATCAAATTACTTCTCCTTACTCTCACTACTTTCCCAGGTGAATAATGACCTCAGTTTTCCTTTAATATAAAGAACATGGATAACAAGTTAACACTGATTAGAACACATATCAATAACTTACTATGAAGCACCAAGAGTGCTTGTAGTTGCAAGTGAAGGAAAAACAAAAACGAAACTAGTTAGTTCTAGTATAAATTGTTTACCACGAGGGGTAGGAAATTGGAGGACCCCTTCTAAAGTAACTGCATGGTACTAAGTTTGAACTCAAAGTCATTACATTTTCTAGAAAATGAATCTCACAAATTAGAGTTTGATGGGAGTACACAAGTGGTTTTGCAGCTCTAAAATCTTTGATTACCTGAAAGCTTGAGCCCTCGCTCCCCTACTTGAGTGTCATATCCATGTGGCATTCGAAGAATTGCATCATGGAGTCCAGCTAATTTTGCCACTGTATATACTTCTTCAGGTGAAGCACTGATGTTCCCATATAAGAGGTTGTAGTAAATGGTATTATGGAAGAGGACAGCATCCTGGAGCAGATTTATACATACATACATATAGATGCATGTTCGTTATTAAAAAATTTAAACAACACAGGTGCAAAGAGTGAAACATGACAATCCCCTTTTATCACCCCCCTTATCCCTGCAATCCCATTTTCTTCCCAGAGGTAACAAACTATATTTGTTGTGTATTCTTCTAAACTTTATTCTACATGTTTTGTGCCTAAAGATACACACTTCGTCAACACAAGTGGGGTCATACTATACATATTATTTTGCAAATCACTTATTTCATTTAACATATCCTGGAGACTGTCCATGTCAGTAACAGACGCCTACATCTCATTCTTTTTAACGGTTTTTTATTCCATACTATGGA
Source organism: Trichechus manatus latirostris (assembly GCF_000243295.1). Classification (NCBI taxonomy): domain Eukaryota; kingdom Metazoa; phylum Chordata; class Mammalia; order Sirenia; family Trichechidae; genus Trichechus; species Trichechus manatus. The sequence continues at coordinate 12,944,108 of NW_004444006.1, forward strand.
TGTATAATAATTTATTTATCCATTCCCCTACTGATGGACATTTATGCGATTTCTGATTTTTTGCTATTACAACAGTATTGCAAGAAAATATCAACGTATATATGACACTGCACCCATGTGAGTATTCTGTCAGGTGGATTCCTAGATGTAGACTGATGGGTTAAAAAAACAAAACAAACAAAAAGGCTAAGCATACACTTTATCTTTGACAGTACTACCGAAGTGTTTTCAAAAAAATGCTCTACCAGCAGCATAACCTCCAGCCAGTACTGTTTGAGGGTACCAGTTCATCATATCCTCAGTAATCCTAGATCTTAACAATTGAATTTTTGCTACTTTTAGGGGTAAAATGTACTTTTGTTTAAATTAGCATTTCCCTAATTACTAATAAGGTTGAATATATTTTGAAGAAGCTTTTAAATTTAACTTAAAAAACAGAAAACAAATAATTTATGCATTTTTTCAGAAAGTTGACTGCAAGCATTCATTAGATATTTCAACCTATTCTGACATGACACACTAAAGCTAATTTATTTAAAATGACCATCTATCTCCCACTTTTCTGTCAATCTCTAAAAGGCTGGAAGTCTATAGTTGGTAAGGTGAAACAGAATGATTCTGTTAGTTCACATTAACCAGGATACCCAATTAATTAAGATCTTCTTTAACATCATGATGAGCTCCAGAATTTCAGATATTATTTTAAGTAATATTTTAATCATTTATGTATCTACTAATATAAAAAATTTACTGTATTCACATGGTACTTAATGAGATCAAAGTTCTATAAATAGGGAATACTTTTTTAAAATAGTTCATATTCAGAAAAAAGTTAAGAAACAAATGCTAATTGGAAAATCTGAAAATACAAAAAATACAGTAAAATAAAAATTAATTAAATAACCCATAATCTCAATACCCTGTAATAACTACCATTTGAATTTGGTTGCATTTTCTCCTTTTTTCTCACTTACAAATGTCCATTTACTATTATAAGATTGAGATATTTTGTTTGGTATCTTTTTTTTTCAGCAAACTTCATATAAGTATTTTTACATGACAATATTCTGTAATAATTTGACATTTAAAAATGTCTATATAACATTTGATCCTACGATGATAATTTAACTGTCTACTTATTGTTGGGTATTTAGACTGTTTCCAACTTTTTATTATTATTAATACTATAATGAATGTAATGTAATGTAATATAATGCAATGCTATAAAGAATATCTTTGCATATAAAGATTTGTCCACATCTCTATTTATTGTCTTAATAAGATTTCCTAGAGGCAAAAATATTGGAGTAAAGGGTACAAATATTTTTCAGGCTCTTGATAAATGTTGCCAATTTGCCTTTTAGAAAACCTGTATACTTCTACTAGCAAAACAGACTATTTTATGTGTCTGCCAGTTTGTAGTACTGTGGTGGCTTGCGTGTAGCTGTGATGCTGGAAGCTACGCCACTGGTACTTTAAATACCAGCAGGGCCACCCATGGTGGACAGGTTGCAGTGGAGCTTTCAGACTAAGACAGACTAGGAAGAAGGACTTAGTGGTCTACTTCTGAAAAAACTGGCCAGTGAAAACCTTCTGAATAGCAGCGGGACACTGTCCGATACAGTGCCAGAAGATGAGTGCCTTAGGTTAGAAGGCACTCAGAATACGACTAGGGAAGAGCTGCTTCCTCAAAGTAGAGTCAATCTTAATGACGTGGATGGAGTCAAACTTTTGGGATCTTCATTTGCTGATGTAGCATGACTCAAAATGAGGAGAAACAGCTGCAAACATCCATTAGTAATTAAAACATAGAATGTTATGAAGTATGAATTTAGGGAAATTAGAAGGCATCAAAACTGAAATGGAATGAATAAAGATCAATATCCTAGGCATTAGTGGGCTGAAATGGACTGGTCCTGGCCATTTTGAATCAGACAATCATATGGTCTACTATATCAGGAATGACAAATCGAAGAGGAACGGCATCACATTCATCGTCAAAACTGGAGGAAGACTCATTAACAACCTGCGATATGCAGATGACACAACCTGGCTTGCTGAAAGTGAAGAGGACTTGAAGTACTTACTGATGAAGATCAAAGACTGATTACAGCCTTCAGTACGGATTACAGCTCAACATAAAGAAAATAATCCTCACAACTGGACCAATAAGCAACATCATGATAAACGGTGAAAAGATTGATGTTGTCAAGAATTTCATTTTACTTAGATCCACAATCAACGCCCATGAAAGCAGCAGTTAAGAAATCAAACGACGTACTGCATTGGGCAAATCTGCTGCAAAAGACCTCTTTAAAGTGTTGAAAAACAAAGAAGTCACTTTGAAGACTAAGGTGTGTCTCATATGTATGCGAAAGATGGACAATGAATAAGGAAGACCGAAGAAGAACTGATGCCTTTGAACCATGGTATCAGTGAAGAATATTGAATATACCATGGACTGCCAGAAAAACAGACAAGTCTGTCTTGGAAGAAGTACAGCCAGAGTGCTCCTTGGAAGCAAGGATGACGAGACTTCGTCTCATGTACTTTGGACACATTATCAGGAGGGACCAGTCCCTGGAGAAGGATATCATGCTTGGCAAGATAGACAGTCAGGGAAAAAGAGGAAGACCCTCAACGAGATGGACTGACACAGTGACTGTAACAATGGGCTCAAACATAACAACGATTATGAGGATGGTGCAGGACTGGGCAGTGTTTCGTTCGGTTGTACATGGGGTTGCTGTAAGTCGGAATCGACTTGACGGCACCTAACAACAGCAATTTTACACAGCCTTGGTCAAACTGGATATTATAAATTCCAAAATCCTTGCTAATCTGATAGGCAAAAATGGTATCCCATTGTTGATTGGATTTATATAGCTAAAACCTCCAATGAGGATGAGCATCTTTTCATTTCTTTATTGACCATGTATATTTTTCCTTTGGGAATAAAATGTTTTATTTTTCAGAAAGATGAGAGTAATTCTTAAACAGCCCTAGATAAAGGCATGAATCTAGTGACATAGATGAGGACATTGAACCCTAAGTAGTTACAACCCAGAACCCAGTTCACTTGACATACAATTTAGGTCGGTGTTTCTCAGCATATAGTCTGTGAACCACCTATATAGCGTCACCTAAGAGGGCTATTAAAAAATCTGGGTTTCTGGGTATCACACAGATCTCTTAAATCAGAATTAGGTTGTGTGAAAGAATGCAAGAATTTAAAACATCTGCTACGGTGACTTAAGCACACCAACATTTGGGATTCTCACAAAAGAGAACAGGGCAGAGTGGCATGTGTCAGATCACTTCGTGATATTTTATAAGCTACATATCCTTGTCTGATCCATTTTTTATAGCTCTTCTCCTCCCATCTTTCAAATTTTGATCTGTCCTCCTAGGGATTAGATTCTAAGGATCAGCTTTATAATAAGTATTAGCTGTACTGAATTCCAGGTCTTTCAGTATAAGAAAAACTCACATACTATATGTATCTTCTTGTCTTCTTAGATAATTTATCTCCCCACCACCAACCACCAAGGTCACTCAGCAAATACTAAGTGCATACTATGGGTCAGGCATTGTGCTTGGTATTGAGGGTATAGTAGTGAACTAGACATAAAAACTTGAGGTTGGCAGCCAAGGTGCTTTGTAATCATTATAAATTGACTATGTCAAAAATTGTTTAAAATTACAATAATAATTTTCATTTACTCAATCAAGTGTGAGCTGGACATTGTGCTTGGTGCTTTACGTATATTATCTCTAATCTATAATTACAATCCTAACCTATAAGATAAATGGTATCCTCGTTTTACAGGTGAGGAAACTGAGAACCAAAACCACAGAACTAATAAGGGTTAGAGCTGGGGTTAGAATCCAGATCTGTTTGACTCTACAGTCTGTGCTCTTTCTACTATATTATGCTACCATTTTAGGGTTTAGAAATCTTTGCATCATGTAAATTTCCCTGAAGTTTTTTCTTCTTTTTGGTAACAGAATTTGATTTGGAGGCTGAATACTACCCAGTTCATTAGCATTTGTTGACTCCTTGACATCAAATTATTCTATTTATAGATCCACCAATCCAATAAATATTTCAAAAAATAGGTTTTTAAAAAATACCTGAGGCACCACTCCTACTGCCCTCCGAAGGCTCTCCAGGCTCACATCTTGTATATTTTGACCAGCAAGGTAAATGTTACCCTTTTGAGGTTCATAGAAGCGAAATAACAGTCTCACTATTGTGCTTTTCCTGAAATTAGAGATGAGAAAAGGTTACTTAACTCCTACTGGCATTAAGGGATCCCTGTTTTAAACAACAGTAATCATTTTATCATGATAAAGAAAAAATATTACATTGGGAATCATCAGTCAATGATGTAGAATTTTATAAATAACTAAATTACCCACCCTGACCCACTACCTCCTACAATAGCCACTTTCTTTCCTGCAGGGACTTCAAAAGATATTCCACTGAGGACTTTCTGTCCCTCAATGTATTCAAAATGCACATTATCAAAGGCCACCGTAGCTGTCTGTGGTGTAATCAGAAGGGGAGGTGCCATTGCTTTGTCCTAGCAGGGAAGAGAAAAAACAAACCACATTATATATCATCTAGAGTATAAGTCTATACAGACAATTTTGTAATTTACAGAGAGAAAAAGGAAAATAATGGGGAAGGAGGAGATTTATAAACAGAATTAGACTACTTCCAAGAATGTTTTCTAAGATTTCTTTTTTTCACCCCTCACGCTTAGGTCAACAATTCTGAAAGCTTTGGTTTTTCAGCACTTTTTATTGGGGGTGGGGTAAAGAGGACAAATAGTGGATAGGGAAGTAAGGAGGTGGAGGATGTAAGGAGAGGCAATTACACATTCTGCATTGTTAATTATTAGCAAAAGTAAACCAAGCACAAGTACAAAATTACAAGTTAACAAAATTTAGTTTCTGGGTATAATATACTTTGTTAACATTGTAAGGTTTCTAAACAGAAGTAAAAGCTATAACAACCTCTTAATACACAAGATAAACCCAATTTCTGTAAGAAAGAAACTGGTTTACAAACATGGTGATGTAAGAATACTTCCCTAGAATAATCTTATTGATGGGATGATGCTCACGTACTTTTGAAAAGGTACTATATAGATTACTTACTTTAATTCGGGTGTCTACCTTGAGTAGAGTAAATAAGGTGTTCATATCTATAAGTGCTTGTCTAGTCTCTCTATATACAGTTCCCAGAAAGTTAAGGGGTAGTGAAAGCTGAAAAAGCAGTCCATTCACCATTACTAGATCTCCAACAGTAAGTGTACCTTAAAAAAATAAACAGTTGGCAGAAGAAAAAAAAAAGGATATTTTAGATGACTGTTATAAATGTTTCCATTTTAAGATACAGTAGTTTGATATGTATTACTCTGGAATACAGTTCAAAATACACATAATCAGCAACTCTCAGACCTACTCAAATTTCAAAGCATTTTAATTCCTGATTTAGGTAATATAAGAAACTTGGTATATGCTAAATGGAATGGAAAAATCCTCAGCCATGCAATATATTTAATATATCAAAAGATAATCGTTTAAGTGGAGACAGAAATGGAAAGCTAAAAAATCTCTTCTTTCTTCCTAAGACACAATCAACAGTTACTGTGCAGTGTAAAATAGAAATTTAAAAAGAGAATATATTAAAAAATTGGAGGAAATGGATATCATGACTAGGAATGATAAACCAAGTATTAAGGTCACAATGAATAAATAAATCCTAATTGAGTAGGGGGTTACAGAAAAAAGACACAGACATTATTTATTTTTGAAATGTTTTGCACATGAGGAACTAATAGAAAGATGAAAAGATTACTGGTAATATTAAAAGAAGACTGTTTGCATTTTAGTCTGTTGAACTAAACATTAAATTAATTACACTGCTTTACAGGTCTACAGGAGAAATTAGAAATACTAGATGCTAAAAAAAGTTTCTCATGAAAGAATCAAGTTGTAGACCCACAAAATGTATAAACAGTAATCCCAATCAGTGAGCGTGCCAATGCTAAACTGGCAGTATTAAACAGAAGTTAAAAAAAAAAAATCAAACAATCAAGAAAATGCATTCTAGTACAAAAAAGGAAAGTACTCCAGTGAATGTTAAAGTTCCTTATTGATCATGCTTTATACTTAAGACTAGTAAACACATTCCTCTCAGTAATCTTTATTTATAAAGGTTAAGTAGAACAGTCTATAAATGTGATAATCACAGATCCATTACCTGCCACAATTCCCTGACTGGCGAGCACCATGATAGCCGTTAAACCAATACTGAAAATAGCACTTTGACCAAAGTTCAGCATAGCCAGAGTAGAGGTACTTTTCAATGAAGCAGTCTCATATGTCTTCAAAAATCCATCATATCTCTGTGCTTCATATTTTTCATTGTTAAAGTACTGCAGAATATACAAAATTAGTAACTTATGTACAAATATAATTAAAATTTATCCTCTTAATTGATTAGTATACTTTTCACCAGACTTCATGTATGGATATAATAATTTTTTACTGCATAATAAATTTTAAAAAACTGACTTTCACTATATTGGGCTATGGCACTCCTGCCATTTTACATCATGGGTTGTGTTTGAAAAGCCTATAAAATTCATCCAATAAACTTTTACTGAATGCCTAATTAATTTAAACCAGTATCTTAAAAAAGCCTTCAATAACACTTCCTTTACAAAGACTTTCCCTGATCCCCTGAATTGGTATTTCTCATTGTCCCCACTACATTATCTCTTACTGTATAGTCACCTGCATACTTACCTTAACTCTCCCAGTAGATAACAAAGTTCTGGTAGAGCAGGGATTATATATTAATCGTTTTTTTAAACCACCACCTCCCCCACAAATTACAGCACTTAGCATAGTGGTTTGCATACAAGAGGCATTCAGTAACTAGTTCTTGAATAGAAAACTGAACAAATAAATGAAATAATGAAAAGCACTATGCTACACACTCTGAGAGACAAAAGGAGACTCAAGAACTTATATGCCAGTTTGATTAGCTTAGTGTCCACTCTGAATCAAGATGCTAACCACACTCCTATCACTTACAAATTAATTCAAAAGGTAAAATTATGATGGTGTCAAACAAAAACCAAGGAAAAAAGAACTGTAATTTCTAAACAAAAGAAAAGCAATATAGTACTATTACTTCATCACAGCTAGAGCCCATCCTAAAACTACTTGAGAATATGAAGTTCTAACTTACAGCACCTATTAAATTAAATGGCAGAACAAATCTTAGTGCAGTGTGAAAGGTAGAGGAAAATATAATTAAACATATTACCTTCACAGTTTCATAATTCAGCAGTGAGTCTATGGCAGCATTACCTGCATCATTATCCGCTTTGTTCATTTCTATTCTAAATCTAGTTCTGCAAGACAAAGATTTGCATAGTCATAACACGTTTGTTATAAAAGCATAACTAATTTCTGAACCTTGACTAGCCTCTGGCGAATACCTTACCTCCACCGTGTGATTGCAACTGTGAAAGCTGTGTATGCACCAAGTGTTCCAAGGGTTACCAACGCAAACTGGGCACCACATTTATAATACTGGAAAAAGCAAAAGAAGAAATGAGAAACAGTCATTGTTCTTGCCAAATAATTTATAATATACAATAGCAATTTTTAGTCAAAATATTTTAATAAATGCTAAGTTGTGTAAGTAAATAATTTGGTAAGACATCAAAGTAAAACCTAGAAAATCTACTTTAGGTAACAAGGGAAGAAAGTCAATCTTCACTTACCACGTTGATTAAAAAATTCAAAAAAATAAAAAAAACAGTTGCCATCAAGTCGATTCTCATTCATGACAACCCCATGTGTGTCAGAGTAGAACTGTGCTACATAGTTTTTAATAGCTGAATTTTCAGAAGTAGATCATCAGGCCATTCTTCTGAGGTGCCTCTGGGTTGACTGGAATCTCCAACCTTTTAGTTAGCAGCTGAGTACGTTAACTATTTGCATCACTCAGGGACTCCTGCCACACTGATATTACCCTTAAATGTTGATAGCAAAATAGTGCAATAAGCCTAAAGGGGAATAAAAAAGAGCCCTGGTGGCACAGTGGTTAAGAGCTTGGCTGCTAACCAAAAGGTCGGCGGTTTGAATCCATCAGTCGCTCCTTGGAAACCCTATGGGGCAGTTCTACTCTGTGCTACAGGGTTGCTATGAGTCGGAATCGACTCGATGACAATAGGTTTGGTTGGTTTTTACATACTTTTAGCTGTAAAATATGAAGTTGCTTAAAGTGTTATGAACGGTGAACAGAAACCTAGATATTCCGAGCATACCAGGCCAATGTCATACACAAAAATCTCTCCTAATAAAAATTTGACAGCACTACTTAATGACTGATTTATGTGTAGAACTGAACAGTTTTTACAATTATAACACAATAGAAAATTTGGACAGTCCCTTAAAGCTTGTGGCAAGAAAATTTAAGAACTGCATAATCCTTCTTGCATCATGAAATTTTGCTTTCAAATCCATAGGCATGTAACAGCACAATAGCCTCAGTACTAAATAGCCACTAATGAGATGGCAAAGATAAAAATTTGTTATGAAAAATGTTTTACTTACCAAAACACCACTGACAAGAGTCACCTCAAACATGATGGGAAGAAGATTAAATACTAAAGCACTCAGGACAAAACTGATACCCCTTGTTCCTCTGTCAATAGCCTTAGATAAAGCTCCTGTCTGTCTGCTCAGGTGGAAACCCAGATCCAAGTTGTGAAGATGGAGAAAGACATTTTTGGCTATTCTTCTAATTGAATTTTGGGCTACTTTGCCAAATACTGCATTTCGAACTTCATTAAAAAAGGCAGCTCCAGCTCTCGATACACCATCTAACAATACATTTAAAAAAAAAGAGTGTAAAAACATTAGAATCACAGGACTGTAAAAATGGTAATGGTTCAGAAAATGTTTACACAATGAATAATTCAATCAATGAGTGTATCACAGGTACTTACACTAAAAAAAAAGCAAACAAACTAGAAATCAGCCTAGTAAATACCAACCTTTCCGCCATCAAAAATCCCTTTCAGTGTTATTTTCCCTCATAGATTCAGGATATTAAAAGATTTCTTTCTTCCAATTTAAATGTTTTTAATAAATAGCTCATATAGCCTTATTGTGGATAATCGTATAGTATCTATTAAGGTTTTTGATCTAACATAATTCCCCAAATAACAAAAAATAATAAAGTTGAGGTCCTGAAAACTCAAGTGCCTTGACGAAAGCATGACCCACTCGTGTCCCGAGTCTCATAAAATGTCATTTCTAATGCATTCATATTCTGCTGTTTTGAAACTGTCGATTTGTGTCATTGCTATTGAACAGATTTTACTAAAGCACTAAGCACTAATGTGTGTGTGTGTGTATAAATTATTTAGCTATTTCCTATTTAACAGCCAACAACAACAGCAACAAAATAACTAAGCTTACTGGAAAAGTATCTTAGAAGGTGCCTAACTATAAGAGATGGCTGTTATGAATTTAATGTCTTCTTTTATACCAGTTTTCGAGAACATGAAAAATACAACTGATATCAGGGAATTTTTAGAAAGTATATCATAAGAAGAATTAAAAACCCTCAAATAAAATAATAAATATCCAAAATTCTAAGCTGTGCTGTGGTGTGGTGAAAAGGTCATCTGCCCAAGTATGATGAAACCCTCTTGAAGAAAGTCAACATCTGTAGACAGATTAAAAAATCACACATACAGCCAATCAGAACTGCTGTTGCCATGGTTGCAACTGTATTTGGAGCATCACTCAGGTTCAGCATGTTTCCCGACATCTGGTTGAGGCTGTCTACAGCATATTTAAACATGAAGGGAACCACAATATTCATGGCCTAAAAACATAAAAATAGCAATTACCCATCATATGCAAAATATTTATTTATAAAAGTATAAATATTTAAGTTAGTATTTGTAGTAATGTTTAGCTATCAGTAACCATTTACTGATATTGAAATGGTTCTCCTAATTTAAAGACAGAATCTTTGGCAATGGGAGAGCTGTCATTTCAGGATTCTTACATCATACTGACTGCCATTTAAATACTCACAAGCTATACGGATTAGTCAAATGCCTCTACTTTCATGGACTCATCCCTGATCACCACTCAAAAATGCTCTTTCTGCTATCTGAAATTCTGAAGAGCTTATAGCACCTATGGCAAACTGCCTTATATTGTATTTATATACATGTTTTCCTTTCCTAGTAGATCCTTTGAAAGTCTGTATCATATTACTCTTTTTGCTCCACCCATGCTGAGTAAAATACTTTGTATACAGTAGGTATTCAATAAATACTTATTGAATTATTTATTAGGCAAAATAATTGTAAAACTGATATTATACAGCAACAAGGATCTCAAAAGAAGTGGATTTCCAGTTTCCAGTCTGGTATGTCAAAAGTTTGGAAGTCGTTACTCCCTTCTCACAACAAGAAAAAAGCTGAACAAACTGACAATCAACAACTCTTCTTAGATCTATCAGAGAACTGAGGTTACAGGGCACACTGCTACCCCAAACAGTCGCAAGACAGAAAGGTAGATACAGAGAATCACAGTTTACTGGGAGCGTTCTGCCCAGAAACAAAAGCTTGCAGCTGGAGTCAGTGCCAGTAGAAACACTAAACTTTATTTGCCAATTGCTAATTGCTCAGTGTGGACTAGTACCAGAGTTAAAAATTCTAGTCCTAGGTGAGCCAACTACTTTCATGAGTTTTCCTTCTAGGAGTCCAAAGAGTTCTCACTGTGTAGATCAAAGAAATATCCCCTCATGCTTCTAGTAGGGGAGAGGAAAAGTAACTACTTTGAAATATGTCCAGAGCTCTCTGTTCTCCTTAACAAGGCCTGCCCTCAAGGGAAACTATTTTACCAGAGCCCAACCACCTTGAGTCCCTGAGTGGTGCAAATGGTTAACGTGTTGGCTGCTAACTGAAAGGCTGGAGGTTCAAGTCCACATAAGTCATCTCAGAAGAAAGGGTGGTGATCTACTTCTGAAAAATCAGCCATTGAAAACCTTATGGAGGACAGTTCTGCTTTGACACGTGTTGGAATCAACTCGAAGACAACCGGCTTTTTAACCGCTTTGAGTTTTACCAAAGCCTAACCAACCCTACCCATTGCTGTCGAGTTGATTCCGACTCATAGTGACCCTATAAGACAGAGTAGAACTGCCCCATAGGGTTTCAAGGAGTGCTTGGTGGATTCAAACTGTCAACTTTCTGGTTAGCAGTTGTAGTTCTTAACTACTATGCCACCAGGGTTTCTTAACCAAACTGGGGGAAGGAAAATACCCAACTCCAGCCCCCTCTAGCATTCCTGTCTTATCCAAGGGGTTGGGGGTGAGGATAGCTGAGAGGCAACTGTGAAGTTCACAGCCCAAGGGCACAGAGTCACAAGAACACTGAGACCTAATCACAGGACTAAAGAATACTCCTCCTCCTCCAAAACCTTTCCACCACAGCAATAACAAATGATATTATTGTAAAATAAAAAGAGATTACAGCTATAAGAACTGCAAACATCAGACCCTATTTAAGAAGGAGTCTCTAGGGAAACCCAAAGAAAACAGGGAAAACAAAAACAAAGACACTAGAGGAAATTTTAGCCTCTGACACATACAGCTACAGCAGACAGTAAACACAGCTGAACTAGCCAGATAAACATATAAATTCACACTAAAGGTTTAATTTCCTTGGTTACTTTTACCTGATACATCATGACCAGCTTAAAAAATAAGTAATTACATGGCATGCTAAAACGCAAAAAATACATTCTGAAGAGAAAAAGCAAGCATCAGAACCAGACTCAGAAACAGAAGAGATTTTGGAATTATCAGACCAGGAATTTAAAATTAATGATGATTAATATGCTCTAATGGAAAAAGTAGACAACATGCAAGAGCAGATGGGTAACATGAGTAGAGACAGAAACTCTAAGAAAGAATCAAACGAAAATTCTAGATATCAAAACACACAGTAAAAGAAATGAAGACTGCCTTTGATGGGCTCAAAGGCAGACTAGACATAGCGGAGGAAAGAATCAGTGACATTGAAGACACATCAATAGAAACCTCCAAAACTGTAAAAGCAAAAACAAAAAAGAATGAAAAAAGGAAACAGAGTAAGTGGAATAATTATAAAAGGTATAACATACATGTAATGGGAATACCAGAAGTAGAAGAGAAAAAGGAATAGAAAAAAATATTTGAAGTAATGATGGCTGAGAATTTTCCAAAATTAATGACAGATACCAAATCACAGATCCAGTAAAGTCACAAACACCAAAAACGATAAACACCAAAAAATCTACTTCTAGGCATATCATACTCAAACTGCAGAAAATCAAAGGCAAAGAGAAAATCTTAAAAGAAGTCAGGATAAAAACAGCTTGCCTACAGAGGAACAAGGATAAGAATTATATTGGATTTCTCTTTAGAAACCACAACAAGAAAAAGTGAAGTGAAATATTAAAAATGTTGAAAGAATAAAACCACCAACCTAGTACAGTAAAACCTGCAAAAACTGGGACCTGTGTAAGGTGGAAACCTGTCAGACAGGGAAAACTCAAATATTTTCCACTAAAGAGAGAGCAATAGAAAAGTGGTGACTGTACCCCATCAAAAGCAGAAAACTTGCGAGACCCAGAAAAACAAGGTGCTCCCTTCAAAGTTCTGGCTCTTACAGGTTTCACTGTGCTCTGTATTCAGCGACATTATCCTTCAAAAGTAAAAGAGAAATAAAGACATCCTCAGACAAACAAAAATTGAGGGAATTTGTTGCCAATAGACCTGTCTTCCAACAAATGTTAAAAGAAGTTCTGCAGAGAGAAGAAAAATTATATAGGTCAGAAGAAAGAAAATAATAAAGATTAGAGCAGAAATTAATGAAATATAAAACACAAAAACAGTAGAAAGAATCAACAAGACCAGAAGTTGGTTCTTTGAAAGAATTAATAAAATTGACAAACCACTGCCTAAATTGACAAATGAAAAGAAGGAGAAGATGCAAAAAACACAAATAAGAAATGAGATGGGTGTGGTTACAACAGGACCACCTGGGGAAAGAAAAGGATCATAACAGAATACTATGAAGAACTATACCCAACAAATTTGAAAACCTAGAAGAAATGGACAGATTTCTATGAAGAACTATAGCCAACAAATTTGAAAACCTAGAAGAAATGGACAGATTTCTAGAAACACTACCTACCTAAACTAACACAAACTGAGGTAGAAAATTTGAACAGGCCCAAAACAAAAGAAGAAATTGAAGAGGTCATAAAAAAAAACTCCCAATAAAAAAAGCCCTGGCCCAGACAGCTTCACTGGAGAATTCTACCAAACATTCAGAGAAGACCTGACACCAATCCTACTCAAACTATTCAAGAACATAGAAAAGGATGGAATACTCCTGAATTCATCTATGAAGTAAGCATAACCATGATACCAAAGGCAGGCAAAGACATAACTGAAAAAGAAAATTATAGACCAGTATCTCTTATGAATATAAACACAAAAATTCTCAATAAAACTCTAGCCAATAGAATCCAACAACATATCAAAAAAATAATACATTATGACCAAGTGGGATTCATACAAGGTATACAAGGATGGTTCAACATTAGAAAATCAATCAACATAATCCACCACACAAATAAAACAAAGGAAAAGAACCACATGATCCTATCAATCAATGTGGAAAAGGCATTTGATAAAATCCAACACCAATTCCTGATAAAAATTCTCAGCAAAATAGGAATATAAAGGAAATTCCTCAACATAATAAAAGGTATACATATAAAACCAACAGCCAACGTAACTCTCAATGGAGAGACGCTGAAAGCATTCCCCTTGAGAATGGGAACCAGACAAGGATGCCCTTTATCACCACTCTTATTCAACATTGTACTGGAAGTCCTAGCCAGAGCAGTAAGGCAAGAAAGGGAAATAAAAGGCATCCAAATTGGTAAAGAAGTAAAACTATCCCTATTTGCAGATGATATGATCTCATACATAGAAAATCCCAAAGATTCCAGAAGAAAGCTACTGGAACTAATAGAAGGATGGAGCAAAGTGGCTGCTGGTACAAGATCAACATACAAAAATCAGTCAGATTCCTCTACACTAACAAAGAGAACTCCGAAAAGGAAATCAGGAAAACAATACAATTTATAATAGCCCCTAAAAGATAAAATACTTAGAAATAAACCTAACCAGAGATGTAAAAGACTTATACAAAGAAAACTACAAAACACTATAGCAAAAAATCAAAAGCAACCTACATAAGTGGAAAAACATACCAAGCTCATGGATAGGAAGACTTAACATTGTGAAAATGTCAATACTACCCAAAGCGATCTACAGATACAATGTAATCCCGATACAAATTCTATCAACACTCTTTAACAAGATGTAAAAACTAATCACCAACTTCATATGGAAAGGGAAGAGGCCCCAGATAAGCAAAGCCCTACTGAAGAAGAACAATGTAAGAGGCCTCACACTTACTGATCTCAGAGCCTACTATAAAGCCAGTACAACCACAGTAGTCAAAACAGCCTGGTACTGGTACAACAACAGACATATAGACCAATGGAACAGAATTGAGAATGCACAAGTAAATCCATCCACCTATCAAAAGTTGATCTTAGACAAAGGATCGAAATGAATTAAATGTGGAAGAGACAGACTCGTTAACAAATAGTGCTCGCAAAACTCGTTATCAACTTGCAGAAAATGAAAACAGGATCCATACCTTACACCATACACCGAAACTAATTCAAGACGGATCGAAGACCTAAATGTAAAACCTGAAACTACAAAGATCATGGAAGAAAAAATAGGGGCAAACCTATGAGCTCTAATGTATGACATAAATAGACTACCAAACATATCTAAAAATACACAAACAGCAGAAGGTAAACTAGACGACTGGAATCTCCTAAAAATTAAACAGTTATGTGTATCAAGGCTTCTCCAAAAGAAGATAAAGAGAACCTACAGACTGGGGGAAAAAACTGGCAACAACATATCTGACAAGGGACTAATCTCTAAAATTTATAGAAAACTTTAACACCTCAACAACAAAAAAACAATCCACTTAAAAAATGGGCAAAGGACATGAACAGACACTTCACCAAAGGCAGCCAACAAATACATGAAGAGATGCTCGCTGTCTTAGTCATCTAGTGCTACTCTGACAGGAATACCACAAGTGGATGGCTTTAACAAAGAGAAATTTATTCTCTCACAGTCCAGTAGGCTACAAGTCCAAATTCAGGGCATCAACTCCAAAGGAGTTGGCTTCAAAGGAAGGCTTCAAGTCCAAATTCAGGGCATCAGCTCCAGGGAAAGGCTTTCTCAAATGTTGGCTCTGGAGGAAGGTCCACATCATCAATCTTCCCTTGGTCTGAGAGCTTCTCTGCGCAGGAACCTCAGGTCCAGAGGACATGCGCTCTGCTCCTGACACTGTTTTCTTGGTAGTATGAGGTTCCCAATTCTCTGCTTGCTTCCCTTTCATCTCTTGTAAGGTAAAAGGTGCTGCAGGCCACACACTAGGGAAACTCCCTTTACATTGGATCAGGGATGTGACCTGGGTAAGGGTGGTGTTACAATTCTACCCTGATCCTCTTTAACATAAAATTACATTCACAAAATGGAGGCCAACCACACAATTCTGGGAATCATGGCCCAGCCAAATTGATACACACATTTTTGGGGGGACATAATTTAAACCATGACATTCGTGATCATTAGCCATCAGAGAGATGCAAACCAAAACAACAAGATATCACCTCACCCTGGCAATAATGGCAATGATAAAAAAAAAAACAGAAAACAACAAATGCTGGTGAGGATGTGGGGAGATTGGAACTCTCATCTACTGCTGGTGGGAATATAAAATGGTACAACCACTGTGGAAAACGGTATGGTGCTTCCTTAAAAAGTTAAGAGTCATGACACAAATAGATACATGCACACCCATGTTCACTGCAGCATTACTCACAGTAGCAAAACGATGGGAACAACCTAATGCCCATCAACAGATGAAGGGAGAAACTGTGGTATATACACACAATGGAATACTATGCAATGTTAAATAACGATGAATTTGCAAAACATAACATAACATGAATGAACCTGGAGGACATTATGCTGACTGAAATAAGTCAATCACGAAAGGACAAATATTATATGAGACTTGCGTGAAGGGAAAGACAATACACAATATGGGGGAAGTCAGGACAACACGACCAAGGCAAAAGAAGACACTTAGAGGTACACAAGAGTAAAACCAACAACAGTAAATACTATTACATACACAATCCTACAGTAACAGTGATAAACAATAATTCACGAGTGGATACACAGGTAGATATGTAAACTGAATAGGTGTGAGATGGCATATGAAAGTACACCAACTAGCATATATAGGTTTGGCTGAGAATATATGTATTGCAAATATAGCCATGTATATAGTAGAGCACACAGGGGGCACAGTTATGAAAACTTCTTCGCCACAACCAAACACCTCGAGGGACTGAGTCACTAGACTTGAGGGCGTAAGAACACAGTCTCGGGAGACACTGAGATCAACTGACAACATAGTCCATAAAGATAACGTACATCCTACTTTGGTGAGTAGAGACTGGGGTCTTAAAAGCTTGCAAGCAGCCATCTAAGATACAACTACTGGTCTTTTCTTGTCTGGAGCAAAGAAGAGTGAAGAAAATCAAAGTCTCAAGGAAACAGTCCAAAGGACTAATGGACCACACAAACCATAGCCTCCACTAGCCTGAGACCAGCAGAACTAGATAGTGCACGGCAACCACTACCAACCGCTCTGAGTGGGATCACAGTAGAAGGCCCTGGACAGAGTGGGAGAAAAATATAAAACAAAATTCAAATTCATAAAAAAGACTAGACTTACTGGTCTGATAGAAACTGGTGGAACTCCCGAGACTAAGGCCCTTAGACACCCTTCAGGCCTGGAACTGAACCCATTCCTGGAGATCACCTTTCAGTCAAACAATAGACTGGCCTATAAAGTGAACAATAACACCTGTGAAGAATGTGCTCCTCAGAACAATCAACCATATAAGACCATAATGGCAGCATGTGCCCAGAAACAAAGTTTAAAAGGTAGGAAGGGGCAGGAAAGATGGATGAATGGAAATGAGGAACTCAGGAAGTTGGTGGAGTGCTGTCACATTGAGGGGATTGCAACTAATGTCATGAAACAAAATGTGGATAAACTGTTAAATGGGAAAGTAATTTGCTCTGTAAACTTTCACCCAAACCACAATAAGATGTTCAAAAAGAGAAAAAGAATTACACAGCACAACCAATTTGGATTTATTCCAGGTATGCAAAGCTGCTTCAACATTAAAAAATCAATTTATGTAATCCAGCACTTCATCAGGCTAAAGAAGAAAAATCATATAATCATATCAACTGTTGGTATTGTTGTTAGGTGCCATCGAGTCGATTTTGACTCATAGCAACCCCATGTGACACAGTAGAACTGCTCCATTGGGTTTTCTAGGCTGTAATCTTTATGGGAGCAGAACACCAGGTCTTTCTGCCATGGAGCCACTGGAAGGGTTTGAATCAACAACCTTGCAGTTAGCAGCCGAGCGTGTAACAGCTGTGCCACCAGGGCTCCTTGATCTTATCAATAGATGCAGAAAAACCATTTAACAAATCCAACGCCCATTCACAAGAAAAACTTTCAGCCAACTATGAACATCTACAAAAATCTAAATCTAACATCATAGTTGAGGGTGAGAAACTAGACGCTTTCCCCTAAGATTGGGAATTAGGCAAGGATGTCCCCTCGCCACTCCTATTCCATATTGTACTAATAAGTGATTACAGCAGTGTTGCAGGATAAAAGGTTAATATACAAATGTCAATTGCTTTCTTATATTACCACCAATGAACAACTAGAATTTGAAATTTAAAACACAATACTATTTATATTAGCACCAAAAATATGAAACACTTAGGTATAAATCTAACAACACATATATAAGATCTATATAAGGAAAGCTACAAAACTCTGATGAAAGAAATCAGACAAGATCTAAATAAATGAAGAGATAGTCCATGATCATGAGTTAAAAAAAATTAAAAAAAAACCAAACCCGTTGCCATCAAGTTACTTCTGACTCATGGTGACGCCATGTGTTACAGAGTAGAACTGAGCTCCAAATGGTTTTCTTGGCTAAAATCTTTTTGGAAGCAGCCAGCCAAGCCATTCTTCCACAGAGCCGCTGGGTAGGTTCGAATCGCCAATCTTAGGTTTGTAGTCAAACGCAAACTGTGCCACCCAGACACCAAGGAAGACTCAATATAATGTCAGGTCTTCCCAACTTGATCTATAGAGTCAACATAATCACAATCAAAATACCAGGAAGTTATTTTGTAGGTATTACCAAATTTATTCTAAAGTTTACATGGAATGGCAAAGACCCACAATAGCCAACACAATATTGAAGAAAAGCAACAAAGTCCAAGGAATGGCACTGTCCGACTTCAGAACTTACTACAGTCATGTGTCGCTTAACATCCATGATACAGTCTGTGAAATAGGACGTTATGTGATTTGGACATTGTGCAAACACCATATTATATACTTAGCAAAGTTATATGGGGTACTGTGGTGTACCTGTATTGACCGAATAGCCAAGATACTGTACACAAACAGTACTGTATTTCAGCTAATGTATCAGGCAAGGTTAATATATGGGTTAAGTAGGTTAATACCATACAATGCTGTATACATAATATAACAATGTATTGTAAATATACATTACTGTATACTCTATACAGGTGCTGTGGCGCATGGGACCGAGGCGGCTGGTGGCAGTCCCAGGGCTGGGGGGCGTCCAGCCTGGATATTGAGTGCACCCATTGAGAAAAGCAAAACTCTTGTGTGTGTGTCTCAAATAGTCCACAAGATGGCCACCAATGTGGACCGATGTTTCAATATTGGAAGCGATTTGATCTACAGCAACTCCAAGTTAGTGCAGGCAGCAGTGGCTGCGTGGCTGTGGGGAGTCCCCAGGTATGCCCTGGGACACTGGGGAGGTCCCCGATGGGCGGGCGGGCACCTTGGAATGGTGGGTGGCGACTGCAGGGCTCGGCTGCCCACTGCCCATCAAAAGATACACCGTAAGTATACACTACTGTATACATAGGCTAATATATAATCTGTACATCCGGTACATCCTTTTATGTCCACTACCTCCCGTTCTCTATTATAATCTTATGGAACCACAGACATATATGCAGTTGGATGTAGCCCAAACGGACATTATGCAGCACATGACTGTATACAGCTACAGTAATCTAGACAGTGTGGTACTGGTGAAAGAATAGACAAATAGATCAATGGAAAAAAAATAGAGAGTCAAGAAACAGATTCGCACAAATGTAGTCAACTGATTTTTGACAAAGTAGCAATGGCAATCCAATGGAGAAAGGACAGTCTTTTCAATAAATGGTGCTGGAACATCTGGACTTCCATATGAAAAAAGGAAAACAAATTAATTAGACCCAGTCTTTACACTTTTCACAAAAATTAACACAAAAGTCATCATAGACCTAAATGTAAAACGTAAAACTATAAAACTTTTAACAGAGGAGAAAATCTATGTGACCTTGGGTTTGGCAATGACTTTCTAGATACAACATCAAAAGTACAATCCATGAAAGAAAAAACTGATAAGTTGGACTTAAATAAAAAACTTTTGCTCTGTGAAAAACACTGTTAAGAGAAGGAAATGACAAACCAGACTGGGGAAAAATATCTGCAAAACACATATTCAGTAAAGTACCTGCGTCTAAAATATACAAGGAGTTCTAAGACTCGATGATAAGAAAACACCACAACTACAAAATGAACAAAAAACAGACACCTCACCAACGAAGACACTGTTGTTGTTAGCTGTCATCAAGTTGGCCCTGACTCATGGCAACCCCATGAAAAATGGAATGAACGCCGCCTGGTCCTGTGCCATCCCCATGATCGGCTTGGGATCAGACCATTGTAATCCACAGGGTTTTCCCTGGCTGATTTTCAGAAGTAGATTGCCAGGCTTTTCTTCCTAGTCAGTCTTAGTCTGGAAGCTCCACTGAAACCTGTACAGCATCACAGCAACACATAACCCTCTACTGACAGATGGGTGGTGGCTGGCATGAGGTACACTGGCCGAAAATTGAACTTGTGTCTCCCGCCTGGAAGACAAGAATTCTACTACTAAACTACCACTGTCCTCATAAAAAAAATAGATAGATGGCAAATGTTTTAGTTTCCTACGGCTGCCGTAACAGACTACAACAAACTAGATAGCTTAAAACAATGGAAATGTATTTTTTCACAGTTCTGCAGGCTAGAAGTATGAAATCAAGGTGTCAGCGAGGCCATGTTCTCCTTGAAGGCTCTAGGGGAGAATCTGTTCCATGTCTTTCTCTTATCTCTTGGTGTTGCTGGCAATCCTTGGCATTCCTTGGCTTGTAGATGCATCACTCCAATCACTGCCTCCATCATCACATGGTATTCTCCCTATGTGTCTCTTATCTTCTTCTTATAAGGACAGAAGTCGTATTAGATTTAGGGCCCATCCTACTCCAGTAGGACATCCTCTTATCTTAACTAATTACATCTGCAAAGACTCTATTTCCAAATAACTTCACATTTTGAGGTTCTGGGAAGGAGATGAATTAGCATGAGGGAGGACTATTCAACTCAGTATGGCAAATAAGCATATGAAAAGATGTTCAACATCTATGTCAGTAGGGAAATGGCAAATTAAAATAACAATGAGATACCACTACATACCTATTAGAATGGCTAAAAGCCAAAACACTGACAATACCAAATGCTGGTGAAGATGTGGAGCAAAAGGTACTCTCATTCACTGCTGGTGGGAACGCAAAATGGTACAGCTAATTTGGAAGAAATTTTGGCAGTTTCTTACAAAGCTAGACAAAGTCTTACCAAACGATCCAGCAAACTGCACTCCTAGGAATTTACCCAAGTGAACTGAAAACTTATGTCCATACAAAAACCTACACACAAATGTTCATAGTCTTTATTCGAAACTGCCAAAAAATGGAAGCAACCAAGATTTCACTCAATAGGTGAATGGATAAACAAATTGTGATACATCCATACAATGGGATATTCAGTAATAAAAGAAAAGAGCAATCAAGCCTTGAAAAGATATGCAGGAATCTTAAATGCCAAATTGCTAAGTGAGAGCAGCCAGTCTGAAAAGGTGACATCATTCCAACTACATGACATTCTGGAAAAAACAAAACTATGGAAATAGTAAAAAGATTACTGGTTGCCAGGGACATGGGAGGGAGAGTTGTTGTTAAGTGCCATCGAGTCGGTTCCAACTCACAGAGATCCTGTGTATAACAGAATGAAACGCTGCCCAGTCCTGCGCTGTCATGGATTGAACTGTGTTCCCCCAAAATATGTGTCAACTTGGTTAGGCCATGATTCCCAGTACTGTGAGGCTGTCCTCCATTTTGTGATTTTCCTATGTGTTATAAATCATAATCTCTGCCTGTGGGTAAAGAGGATTAGGGTGGGATGTAACACCCTTGCTCAGGTCACATCCCTGGGAGTTTCCCTGGGGTGTGGCCTGCACCACCTTTTATCTTACAAGAGATAAAAAGAAAGGGAAGCAAGCAGAGAGTTGGGGACCTCATACCACCAAGAAGGTAGTGCCAGGAGCAGTGCGTGTTCTTTGGACCTGGGGCTCCTGCATGGAGAAGCTCCTAGTCCAGGGGAAGATTGATGACAAGGACCTTCCTCCAGAACCAACAGAGAAAGCCATCCCCTGGAGCTGATGCCCTGAATTTGGACTTCTAGCCTACTAGGCTGTGAAAAAATAAATTTCTCTTTGTTAAAGCCATCCACTTGTGGTATTTCTGTTATAGCAGCACTAGATGACTATGACATATGCCATCCTCACAATTATTGCTATGTTTGAGCCCACTTTTGCAGCCACTGTGTCAATCCATCTCATTGAGGGTCTTCTTTTTTGCTGACACTCTACTTTACCAAGCATGATGTCCTTCTCCAGGGATTGGTCCCTCCAGAGAAGGATAAATAAATTCGGGACAGAAGATTTTTAGGGTGGTGAAACTATACTGTACAATACTGTAATTGTAGATACATGACATTAAATATTGGCAAAACCCATAGAACTGTACAACACAGAGTGAGCACTAATATAAACTATAGACTTTACTTGATAATAATGTATCAATACTGGTTCATCAATTGCAATAATTGTGCCACACTAATGCAAGATGTTAATAATAAAAGAAACTGTGGGGTGGTGGGAAAAGAGGCATCTGGGAATACTCCCTGTACTTTCTGCTCAATTTTTCTGTAAACCTAAAAAAAGCTTTAAAAAATAAAGTCTATTAGTTAAAAAAAATAATACGGTATAAATCATACTTTTCAACTTTATTAAAGGCTTCAGGTAGTATTGTTTCATTTAAAAAAAGTATTTTTCAGAAAGTTTTCAATAAATCAAAGTCAAGCAAAACATGCATGTATTTTCCGATGTTACTGGATAGTAGTTTTTGGCAAGATAGTAGCTACTGGAAAATGTCAGCTCTTCCTTACATCCTTCCCTAAGTGCCTAATTACAACTTGATTTGTATCTCCCTTGGGATGTTTTGCTTGTTTGCCTTCCAGGAGGGCAAAACCCACATTTTCTTCTTTTTTGTATTCCCCACCTCCCTAGCACAGTGCCTAATATCTAGTAAACACTCAATAAACATTTGTTCAATGCATACAATATTACCTTTTTATATATAGATGCACTCGTGGAAAAAAAATGGGCATTGATTTTCTTTCTATAAATCACTTGTGATGGTTAAGGTTATATGTCAACTTGGCTAGGCCATAATGCTCAGTAGTTTGGCAGATATTATGTAATCATCCTCCATTTTGTGATCTGATGTGAGCAGCCAATCAGTTGAAAGGGGAGTTTCCTTGGAAGTGTGCCCTGCATCCAATATATATTGATATTGTGGCAAAGCTCGCCCTCTCTGGATCCTGCATCTGACTCGTCATCATCTGACATCCGGTTCTTGGGATGTGAGCCAGCAGCCCGCCCTCTGACCTGCAGATTTGGGATTCGCCAGCTCCTGCAGTCATGTGAGCCAGCGGCCTACCATCTGATCTGCCGATTTTGAGTTCGTCAGCCCCTGCAACCATGTGAGTCAGGAGAAGTCTCCAGCCTGATGTCTGATCCACGGATTTGGGACTTGCCAGCCTTCACAACTGTGTTAGCCGTTTCCTTGAAATAAATCTCTCTCTCCCCACCTCCCTTTCCCTCTCTTTCTCTCCCCCTCCCCCTCTCTCTCTATATATACACACACGTTTCACTGGTTTTGCTCCTCTAGAGAACCCAGCCTAAGACATCACTCTTGTTGAATTTGTTTTATAAATTTACAGTTTATTTTCATTTCTAACATTATTAATTGACAGTACCTTGATACTTTAATTTCCTTTGCCCTCACTTTCTCTATTAAACTAAGTGGTTTTTCAAGATGGTGTTAATTAGCAAGTATGAACAGACTTTTAGAAATATTAACATCTATTTTATAAAATCAGATTATTTCAGTAAACGTGTTTTGTTTTCCTTAAATCCTGGCATAGTTGTATATAAAATATCAGTAGAAAGGTTGAATTAAAAAAAAACCCTTTAGAAGATCTCAAAATCCCCGGACTAGTGATGATGCAGTATTACTATGATATATGTTTGAATGGTAAGAAAAGACATTGCATAAGATTTGTACAGATTTAAGGAATAAAAACAAGTAATGTGCTCTCTCTGTCTGCATAATACAGTTTGCTTTTTAAATCTTTGGTAAAAACAACGATAACCTTAAAATTCTCAGAAGCAAAACAGCATCAAAAGGTTTAAAAGCAAGGCATACATAGGGTACGCTGTAGCCTCATATGTTAAGAATGAAATCCTCCTGCTTTTTTCTTCTTCACACTTCAAATTTCTCTCTTTTCTTCTACCTCACCTGTTTCTCAGGCCTAGTTACAAAACCACCAGACAGTGCTCAGATGGCTGTGTGGCATTTATAGCTGAGAAGGTTCCTGAACCTTGCAATAAAATTCCCAGAAGTATGTGGAGGAGTTATAGAAGACCAGAGTATAAAGAGGCCTGGATTGGTCCAAAGTGTTTATATGCCAAAGCATTTATCAGGGTTGAGGAAAAAGTAGGAAGCCAAGGGAGTAGAAGTGGCTAACAATCCATCTTTGCACACCAATTGTAAAACACAACCTGTAATACTGTTCAAAAATAAGTAATGATCAGTTTTTAAAGATTTGGGAGACTAATCACTTTCAAACTGAGGATAGTACAGAAGTTGAAAAAACGCTGTTAGGAATGGTTAAATGATAATACTATGCTCTACATTCCTAATGTTATTCTATGGTCTGGTTCATGCCTAATAAAAAGAAACCTGTTTTTCTATATGCTCCAAAAGCACTAGCAGGCACTCATCATAACATCTGCCAATTTCTTCCTCTTCCTGATTCAAAAGCAATCAAACATTCTTTTTGAGTACTGCATTTTCTACACTAATTTCTGTTTACTTGAAATTAGTTCACATGAATTTAGTACAGTGCTTTCCATTCTATGGGTGTTGAGTATTTACTGACTAAAGAGCCAATTATTAGCCTTCTAAAAATATTTCAGTCCTTAAGGAAGTTAGCTTAGATCTAGATTTCACACCTTGATATTGACCTGTCAGCAAGCAACAGCAATCCATATTTTGAAGGACTGGAACTGACTCTAAAAATAATTCCTAATACTAATGTCATTATTTAAGACTCCTCTCTCTGGCTAGCTTAATTAGTCATGTTCTAATCTGTTCTCTTCAATTCAAAAGAAAAGTCCAGAAAAGAATCTACCTTTAACTTGCCAGCAAGGTACTTTTATTCAGCTAATAAAGGAATAAAGGCCAATTTGCTAATTCTGCCTCATGTAAGAGCTCAGAATTATCTTTATCCTTAAACAGTTTGCATGTAAAAGGTAATTCAGTAACTCATACTGTACTAATAATGAACATAAGAATTAAAAAATTTCAACATTAGCCACCAAAATTAGATTTGTAATACAGTTTTCTCTGTTTGGTGTAAACAAACAGAATAAAGTATGGATTCTTGGTTTGTTGCTCAGCAACTTAAGTACTCTACCAGGGAATGGGTCAGGTTCACTGGGAGAGTTGTCAGCAGACCCCATAGGTGAGAAAGGAGACAAGAAAATGGGTGGAGTCTGTGAGTTATTTTGGTTTTACTCTTACCTTTCCAGTCACTCCCGTTGTCTTTGTTTCCTTTAATTTCCCTACAAGAACACATTAATCAAAGGCTCTGTCCTTGATCTTCTCTTATTTCTGCTCTTTCTTTGATGAATGCACAAATTTATGTTGTTTCAGCTATCACCTCTTAATCTGTCTGGCCCAGGGCTCCTTCCTAAATTGTTTTGCATTTTGTATTACCAGCTGAATATCTGGATGTTCCATTCCACTAGCATCTCAAACTTAACATGTCCAAAACCCAAATCTTCATCTTCCTAAACAAGATCTCTTGACTTACCTTCCTACTTTTGTTAAAAGCATTATCATTCTCTCATCCATGGCATCATCTTTGAATCCTATTCTTCATTTACTTCTAATATCTGATCAGTTGCTAAATCTTGTTGACTCTTATCTCCCTACCTCACAGTATCTCTTACATCTATCAGCACTCTAGTACAGACTACTACTAATTCTCATCCAGACTATATTAGCTTCATAACTGGTCAGTAAATATTTGCAGAATGGTCAATGCATGAAATGAATGGTATCTCTACTTTAGGTCTCTCACCACTCTAATACATCTTATACACCAGGGCCGATTTATTTCCTAAAGCACAGCTCTAACCTTATTACTCTTCTACTCAAAATATAGGTTCCCCTCTTATGCACTGCTGGTGGGAATGCAAAATGATACAACCATTTTGGAAAATGATATGGCGCTTCCTCAGAAAGCTAGAAATACACATACCATTCGATCCAGCAATCCCACTCCTAGGAATATATCCTAGAGAAATAAGAGTCGTCACTCGAATAGACAAATGCACA
>NW_004444006.1:12971626-12980844 GCF_000243295.1 Trichechus manatus latirostris
GGGGTTGTTAAACAATGTCATAAAACAATATGTGTACTACTGTTTCATGAGAAACTATTTGTTCTGTAAGCCTTCACCTGAAGTACAATAAAAAAAATATAGATTCCTATTTTCCACATAAACAAGCTTTTCTGTTCCACAGTTAAGGTATTTCACAATAAGAGCTCTGCCTTTCTAAACTTACCTGCAACTCCTCTGAAACATTTCCACTCACTGGAACCAAGCTCAAGTACTCACTTCTCCACAAATATAGTATGCTCTCCCATATCTAGGCCATTGTTCATGTTATTCCTATACCTATAACAATCCTACCCATTAATCGAGGTCTATTTCAGATGTCACCTCTGTGAAACCTTTCCCAACTCCCCCTCATGATGGTTCCTTTTTTTGAAACCCCATAACACTTGACTGGTACTTCTTTTAAATCATTTATGATCTACTTTGCATTATGGCAATAAAATAAAACATCTTATCCTGATGATTTGAGGGAAGACATTTGCTTTACTCACATTTGAAAACCTCACAGTGCTAAGAACAACAGTTTGTAGGACAAGTTCTCAATAAATATTTTCAGGGTAGAGAAAAGAATAAGTAAAAAAGAGAACATATAAAGAAGAAATAAAGTGATAAGACCTGGGCTCTAAAACAAAATATCTGCTCTTATGTGTAAGAGTGGTAACCAAATTATAGCCAAATCTCATTTATACTTCTGAGCAGAAATTTTTTATTAGTGTATTTTTTATGGAAACCTAAATTTACTTATTTTTAGTTTACCACTTACATTGTGCTTCACTATGTGCTGGGCACTGTTCTAAGCCATTTATATGTTAACTTATTTAATCTTCTTAACAACCCTATTTTACTTTACTTTACAAATGAGGAAAATGGGGCACAGAGACTATGAAACTTGCCCAAGGTTAGAAGGTTACTGAGTGGCAGAGCCCAGACAGTTTTACTCCAAAGATCACACTATTCACCATGACAATATTTGTACCTAAAGATAAATACGTCCCTGATTCAAAATCTAAATAAATTCAAAATAAGTCCTTTCTTGAAAACTCAGGGTCATCACTATAACTTTGCCTTAATAAAACGTGTTACAGTACAGTGAGACACTGAAGAGGCTGCTGAACTGTAGAGGGTCCCTACACTGAATGGTACCAAAAATGCCCAGCTTTTGTAGCTGTTTTTTAGGGTTTTTTTTTTGTTGTTGTTGTTGTTTTCCCTTGATACCATACCCATACCCGTTGCCGTCAAGTCAATTCTGACTCATAGTGACCCTACAGGACACAGTAGAACTGCCCCAAAGGGTTTCCAAGGATGTAAATCTTTATGGGAGCAGACTGCCACATCTTTCTCCTGCAGAGCAGCTGGTGGGTTCAAACTGCCGACCTTTCGGTTAGCAGCCCAGCACTTAACCACTCAGCTACCAGGGCTCCTTTTCTCTCTGATGTTAACTGTTATTTACCACTTACGTTACCAATGTGCCTATAATGCCTTCATCTTCTTTCCAATTACTGGGAACTAGGATCCCGGCTTACCAGAAATATATATTAAATAAGAGTCAACAAGGCTTGAAGGAGCTTTTTATAAAGTTCATTGTGCTTTGTTACAACCAATGATCTGTATCAGGAGTAGCTGAGTCTGCTAGAAGTAGAGGCTGTTAGAAATTTGATCCACAGAAAAATCAGGCATTACCATATGCTTTCTGTTGACTGCATAAAATAATTATGTAAACTAAATGAGGGTCCTAAAAGTTAGCAGTACTCCCTCAAACGTAGCTTATATCAGCCCACGGGGTCATAACCAGAAAATGTTATAGTATTTCTTAGTTATAGCAACAAACAATCCATTAATTTCTCCTATTACCTTTGCGCCACCCAAAAATCCCAGGGAAATGGCAACTCTAGCTCGTAGATCAGGCCTGTCCTCCGGCCACACATAAGAAAGCATTGCTTTTATGATTTTCCGAGTATCAACATCTTTCAGCTGTTGAAAGAGAAAACAAAGCAGTGAGTAACATGTCATTTCAGATGTAACCATACTTCAATAATGTGGAATTGAATATTTGAGAGCTATATGAAAACATTACAAATATAACTGTTATTCTCAATCTAAGGCTAATATCTTTCAAATTCAAACTACTTTATAGAAAAATTAATTCAATAGCTTTTTAAAAAGCTACTCATTTCTCTTAATTTCTTACTTTCAAGTATAGCCACCTCATATTTCCAAAGTTATTCAGTAAGGTTGAGGGGACTTGTACTATAGTTGTTTTTTTTAATCCATTAAGCTATCAAAAAATTACATAAAATTTTAGAAACATTTCCATATTCACCCCTCTGTGGTCGAAAGCTTTATATACTTTTTAAAAAATATATTTTATTGTGTTTTTGGTGAAAGTTTACACAGGAAATTAGGTTCTCATTTAAGAATTTCTATACGTATTGTTCAGTAACATTGGTTACATTCTTCAGAATATATCAGCATTCTCATTATTTCCAGTTTGATCATTCTGTTTTCATTAATGTAGCTTCCCTGTCCACCCTTGCCTTCTCACCTTTGGTCGAGAATAAATGTTAACCATTTGGTTCCATCTAGATGATCATTTTCCGTAGCACAGTACTCACAGGTGATGTTATTTATTTTGTCGGCTCATCCGTCATTTGGGTGAAAGGTAACCTCAGGGAATGGTTTGAGTTCCAAGTTGAAAGAGTATCTCAGGGTGACAGTCTCGGGGACTTGCCTAATCTCTACTGCTCCAGTTAAGTCTGGCTTTTTTTTTTTTTTTTTTTTTAGGAATTTGAGTTTGGTTCTACATTTTTCTCCTATTCTCTCTGGAACCATCTATTGGGCCCCTGGTTGAAATGCTCAGTAGTGGTTGCCAGGCACCATCTAGTTCTTCTGGTCTCAAGGTGGGTGATGTTGTTGTTCATGCAGACTATTGATTCTGTAGACTATTTTCTTCTTTGAGTCTTTGGTTTTCTTCTTTCTCTTTACTTCCGGACAAGTAGAGACCAATGGTTGTATCTCAGATGACCACTCACAAGCTTTTAAGATCTCAGACACTACTTACCAAACTAGGATGTAGAACATTGTCTTTATGGACTGTATTATGCCAACTGATTGAGCTGCCCCACGAGACGATGGTCCTAAGCCCTCAAACCCAGTAGAGTAATCCCGTGAGGTGTTTGACTGTGTCTAGGAAGTATCCATAACTGTTCCTCCTATGTGTAAAAGCTTTATATACTTTTGAACTCTTTACTAGCATTTTTATTTAAAATATTTTAGAGTTCTAAGTGGAAACTCATAGTAGACCAGAATTACAGTAGTGCTTAGAAAAGTAGAGGCCTTGATATTGACTATATAAAACAGGTGTGTCATGGATTGAATTATGTCCCACCAAAAATGTGGGTATCAATTTGGCTGCGCCATGACTCCTGGTATTGTGTGATTTTCCTATATGTTGTAAATCCTGCCTCTATGATGTTAATGAGGGAGGATGGGTGGCAGTTGTGTTAGTAAGGCAGGACTCAATCTACAAGATTGGACTGTATCCTGAGGCAATCTCTTGAGATATAAAAAGACAGAAGTGAGCAGAGAGACAGGGGGACCCTCACACCACCAAGAAAGTAGTGCCAGGAGCAGAGCGTGTCCTTTGGACCCGGGATCCCTGCACGGAGAAGCTCCTAATCCAGGGGAACACTGATGAGAAGGCCGACAGAGGGAGAAAGCCTTTCCCTGGAGCTGATGCCCTGAATTTGGACTTTGAGCCTACTTTACTGTGAAGAAATAAATTTCTCTTTGTTAAAGCCAACCACTTGTGGTATTTCTGTTGTAGCAGCACTAGATGACTAACACAAGGTGTTAGGGTAATTAAAATTTTAAACAAAAACGCAATTTTCTAGGGTAACGTGTACTGTTTAATGAGAAACTATTTTGTTCTGTAAACCTTCATCTAAAGTGAGAATAGCAGCACAATTGGAAGAGCGTAGTCGATGTCACTGAACTGTGCACGTAGAAATTTTTGAAATGGTGTATCTTTGGCTATGTATATTTTCACCAAAAAAAAAAAAAAAAAAAGGTCAAGAAGGGAGAGGGTTGACATGTTGTGGGGTTGTTAACCAATATCATAAAACAATATGTGTACTACTGTTTAATGAAAAACTATTTGTTCTGTAAACCTTCACCTAAAGTACAATAAAAAAAAGAAAAAAAATGCAGTTTTTCAATCATGCCTAATCTGACCTAAACACATCTCACATTTTTCTTTTCACCATGCTCCTCAAGCAACATTCCCATTAAACCCTTTTGTTTTGTTTCACTTTTTTATAGGTGGAATATTAAGAATTAAAACCAAACCTCCAAAAACCAAAATATGATCAATACATTTATATTCCAAAAACTACTATAGTTGGTGCAACAATCCTCATTCAAAACACTGAAATATAACTCAACTTTTAGCAAAGGTATTTTAAAAAAAAGATAACGCTCATTGTTGGTGAGGGTATTTGAAAATGGGCACTCTTAATATACTGTTAATAGGAAAGTACACTAAACAACCTTTCTGGAAAGCAATTTGATAGTATTTACTTTTAAAATAAGTCCACCCTTTGATTCAATAATTCCCCTTTTGGGAATTTATTTTAAAAAATACTTAAGAATATGCTCAAAGTGGAATCAATTTTACTTTCTAAAAATATTTTTAATCTTTCTACTTTTTTTTCCACTTCCACCACCAACCTAATCTGTTACCATTTCTGACCTAAACCAGTGCAACAACCTCCTGATTTTCCAGCATCAACTCCAGTCCCTCTCCAAGTAATTCACTCTGCAATCATGTATTACTCTCAGCTTAAAACTCTGTTATGGCATCCTGTCAGTCTAAGGGTAATATGGCTTACAAGGCTTTGCTTGGTCTGGCCCCTCCCTACTTCTCCACTATGTCTTACACCACTGCTTTCAGTGTTCATGCCATGTTGGCATTATTACAATCCTCAAACATGCCATAATCCCTTCCGTCACAGGAACTTTGCAAAATAATGCGACCTCTTCCTGGAATAGTCTCTATTTCTACAACACCTCACCCGCCCCCTCCCACCACCTATCAACTAGCTAACTGCCAGCTCCAGTAGTAGTTCTTCAATGAGGCTCTCCCTAACCCTAGTCATGATTCTTTGCTGCATTCTCACAGAACAGTGGCCCTTTTTTTCAGAGTATCCATTTTAGTTATAACTACACATACAGCAGTATATTACACTAATATCTGCTTCTTCATTAGAATATAAATTCCATGTGAGTAGTAAATGTGTGTTTCATGCCCACAGTTATAAACCAGTATCAAATACAGAGGTTAACATGTAGTACGAACCAATATTTATTGAATAAAGGAATGAAAAATTTAGCTACAAGGATATTTTTGCCTATGCTGTTTTAATAAGAAAAAATTGGAAACCACCTAAGTGATCAACAATGGAGAACTGTGTAAACAGAGTGAATGAGTACAACTAAATACAGCCATTCAGAAACATATGCAGTAACATGGAAACTTCTTAAGTGAAAAAAGCAGGCTACAAAACTTATTTTTTGTGGTAAAAAATGTGATGTATATATGAGTTTGCATGTGCATACAAGTGGATCTGGAAAGCAATATCTCTAAAAGTGTCTGCATCAGTGACAGTGAGGGGGTAGAACTATGCAGAATTTTTTATGTTCTTTTTACTTGTTTTCTGCAATTCACTTATAATAAGAAAAAAGTTAACTTATTTAGAGAGAAAAAGTTATGCAATTTCAAGTAGATTTCTACAGCAAGGAATGGTATCAACGTATAAGAAACCCAGAAAAGCACATTATGTAATACAAGGTAGTTTTATACTATGGTTATACCCCAGGGCTCAGCAAACTGCTCTTCTAGTCTCTTTTAGTCAGTTTACTGAGTAAAAAGTAAGAGAAATAGAGAAACCTCCAGCAAAATGGCACTCTAGGCAGAAGCACCACGCTGTCCCTCCAAAGCAAAGATCTGAAAAACTAAGCCAAACAGAGAAAACAGCAATCCTGAAACTCTAAAACATCAAATGAAAAGATAAAGAACTCAGCCAAACACCAAATGGAGTGAGAAAACTGACAGAGAATGGAGAGCGAGGAGAGATTCATGCACAGGTAACCTATCAGCTACCGCAGTGCGGATACACCATCTTGGACCCCTATCGGAGACAAGCAAACAGGGAGTACGAGAAAGCAGCTTCACGGAGCTTCCAGCAGGAGACAAAACAATCGGTAATTTGCGATATACGCTTTCCCAACCCCCACCCTTCTTCACCCACACTCGGCCTCCTCTGCTTCCTGCGGCCAGTCTCTTGTCCAGAAAGCACCGGCTGCTTGAATTCCACCCACCCACACTGTCCGGCTCCTTGAGTGCCATTTGTTGGCTGCTGGTGTTGCTTTTTTCTGCTTCTTTTGATTTCTTCCGTACCTCTCACCACCTCCCCCTCCTTTCGCTCAAATACCTGGCTCCGTGAGCCATCTTTGCTTCTTCTTGAGGGGCTACGGAGCTCCGTTCGAGTGTGGAACTGCTTCCCAGTCTGGGCTGCCATGGTGGTGGGATCCCAGGGCTTTAGTTTGTTTTGAATTGCTTCCTTGTTTTCTTTTCCTTTTCTCGAGTTGGGAGCCTGTTCTGGCCAGGAGGTGCTGCGTGGCTTGGGACCTAACCCCTCCGGTGCGCAGACATGCAGAGGGATCCCTGAAGGCACTTCTTTTTTGTGGGTTTTTTTATGGGGACGTTTCTTGTTCTTTTTTTAAAACTTGTTTTGTTTTCTTTTTCCCTTTTTGTCTTTCTTCATTACTCAGTTTCTCGTCTCTCTATATCTTCCTTCTCTTTCTGTTCCCTGGAAACCTACGCCTTCTAGCCAGGCTGTACTGCAACACCTGAGAACAACTTCCCCAGACCACGTAGCCACACCGGTGGGATCCCTCGGAGCGTTGCTCTTCATTTTTTTTCTACTTTTTATTTATTCATTCTTTTCTTTCTTCTTCTTCCCCTTTTAGTTTTTCTCCATTTCATACTTTCTCATCTCTCCACAACAATGGCAAGCTCCCCTAGCACTCTTTCTTGTTTCTTTGTATGTTTTGGGCTGCTGTTCCTCTCTCCTCTCTCCAATATTCATCTTAGCTCCACACATTACAATCTCCCCCACACCATCCTGCCTACCTGCACCGTGCACTAAACATCACACCACCAAACAGCACAGGCACAGCCTACTGGAACCTGCCCTGCACTGATTATCAACCCGCCTTGGTGGCTGTACTAAGCACCACAAACAACCCATCCCAGTAACACCTCTTCAGCTAGACCTTCCCTCCTGTACCATATCTGAGAGACTGACCCTGCTAATTGGAGAAGGAGGCGAAAAGTATCGGGCCCACAGATGAGCAAACAACAAAGAACACACAACCCGCCTGAGAGGACATAGCCAAATAAAAACAAAAGGATGAAACAAACAAATCTACAATCAATAAGTGAGAAAAATAACTACTGATTTCCCTGAAAACAGGAGACACTACCAAAACATTTACAAAAACAGGACAGGATGGTTCTAGTAGGTGTCCAATATAAAACACCAAATGACATTCCAGTAGAAGAAAAGGCACTAGAACTAACTGACAGGTAATTCAAATCTCTAATACTCAGAATTATATAAGAGTTGAATCAAAAAGCAGGCAAAAATGAGGAAAAAATAAACAAATTCATGGAAAAGACAGAAAAAATCATGGAAAATATAGACAACAAAATGGAAGAATTCAGGAAAATAATGCAGGAACAAAATGCCAAAATGAATTCACAACTAGAAATTATACAAAAACAACAATTAGAAATCCAAAAGATAAACAACAAAATTTCAGAAACGGACAGTGACATAGAAGGGCTGAGAAGATTTGAAACTGTGGAAGACAGGATCAGTGGAATTGAAGACAAATACTTGGATACAACTCTGATGAAAACTCAGAAAAAAGAACAAGGAAAAATGAAGAGACCCTGACAGTTATGTGGGATACAATCAAAAGCAAAAATTTGCAAGTGATCGGAATTCCAGAACAGGGGGAGAAAACAGAAAACACAGAGAGGATCACTGAAGAACTGCTGACAGAAACCTTCCCCAATATAATGAAAGATGAAACACCGGCCATCCAACAAGCTCAACGAATCCCATATAGGATAGACCACAAAAAAAAATCACCAAGGCATATCATAATCACAATTGCCAAAACGAAAGACAAAGAATCCTGAGAGAAGCTCGTGAAAAAGAAAAAGTCACATACAGAGGAGAAACAATAAGCCTAAGCTCAGATTATTCGGCAGAAACCATGCAGGCAAGAAGGCAATGGGATGACATATAGAAAACCTTGAAAGAAAAATATTGCCAGCCAAGAATAATACATCCTGCAAAACTCTCGTTCAAATATGCTAGTGAAATAAGGTCACTTCCAGATAAACAGAAATTAAAGCACTATGTAAAAACCAAACCAAACTTATGAGACTTATTAAAGAAGTCCTCAGATCTAAGGACAAACAATATCAGACCACAAGCTGAATATATGACACAGGATTGTACTAGCCAGATACCAACCTAGGAAATGAACTCTCAAGGACTATCCAATAACAAAACAAATACAACAGGGAATCAAAGCAGTTAATCTGTAAATGACAACAACATCAGAACAACAAAAGAGGAAATAAACTGTGTAGGTATAGAACCTTCTAATGGAGAGTAAGGCAACGTGAAACCAAGTAATAATAGACTGCTTCAAACTTGGAAACATAAAGGTAAATTTCACGGTAACCACAAAGATAGCTAACAAACATACTAATAAAAATAAAGAGAAAAAACATAAAATCTCAGTAAAAACAAAACCTACAAAAACAAAAGAAATGAAAAAAAATCGACAAAAGAAAGTAATTCAGCACAGGAGACTAAGAAGAACAAAGAAAACCTCAGCACCACAAGAAAAAGCACTACAAAATGACAACAACAAACTCACATCTGTCAATAATTACACTGAATGTAAATGCACTCAATGCACCCATAAAAAGACTGAGAGTGACAAAATGGATAAGAAAACAGGATCCATCAATACGCTGTCTACAAGAGACACACCTTAGAAACAAAGATGTGAATTTATTAAAAGTCAAAGGTTGGAAAAAATATATCAAGCTAACAACT
>NW_004444006.1:12982548-12983571 GCF_000243295.1 Trichechus manatus latirostris
TTCTAGCTAGAGCAATAAGGCAAGAAAAAGAAATAAAGGGCATCTAAATTAGTAATGAAGAAGTTAAACTGCCCCTGTTTGCGGATGATATGATACTATCCACAGAAAACCCTAAAGACTCCACGAGAAATCTACTAGAACTAACAGAAAGATTCAGCAGAGTAGCAGGATACAACATAAACATACAAAAAGCAGCTGGATTCCTATACACCAATAAAGAGAACAATGAAAAGGAAATCAGGAAAATAATACCATTTTTAATAGACCCTAAAAAAATAAAATACTTAGGAATAAATCTAACCAGGGATGTAAAAGACCTATACAAAGAAAACTACAAAACACCACTACAAGAAATCTAAAGGAGTCTACATATGTGGAAAAATATACCACGCTCATGGATAGGTAGACTCATCACTGTGAAAATGACATTTCTACCCAAAGCAATTTACAAATACAATGCAATCCCAGTCCAAATACCACCAACTTTCTTCGAAGAGATAGAAAAACTAATCATTAACTTCATATGGAAAGGGAAGAAACCCCGAATAAGTAAAGCACTACTGAAGAAGAAGAAAGTTGGAGGACTCACACTACCTCACTTCAGAACCTACTATACAGCTACAGTAGTCAAAACAGCCTGGGACTGGTACGACAGATACATTCACCAATGGAACAGAACTGAGAATCCAGATGTAAATCCATCCACCTACGGTCACCTGACCTTCGACAAGGGCCCAAAGCCCATCAAATGGGGAAAAGACAGTCTTTTTAACAAATGATGCTAGCAAAACTGGATATCCATCTGCAAAAAAATGAAACAGGACCCATACCTCATGCCATATACAAAATCTAATTCAAAATGGATCAAAGACATAAATATAAACAGAAAAACTATAAAGTTCATAGAAGAAAAAACAGAACCAATGCTATAGGCCCTAATACACGGCATTAACAGGATACAAACCATAACCATCAACACACAAACCCCAGAAGATAAGCTAGATAACTGGGATCTTCTAAAAA
>NW_004444006.1:12985261-12987388 GCF_000243295.1 Trichechus manatus latirostris
AGCAATTTTTGAAATGGTGTATCTTTGGCTATGTATATTTTCACCAAAAAAAAAAAAGGTCGAGAAGGGAGAGGGTTGACATGTTGTGGGGTTGTTAACCAATGTCATAAAACAATATGTGTACTACTGTTTTATGAGAAACTATTTGTTCTGTAAACCTTCACCTGAAGTATAATCTAAAAAAATATTTTAAGAAATTAAATAATGTTGCCTACCCCCCAGAAAAGAAAGCAACCAAAATAAAACCTTCATATTATGCTGAAAACAGTACGACTACCTCCTTGAACTGGTTTAAAAATTTAAGATTGCAAAGACATAAAATGTTGAATGTATAGTTCTTAAGGCTTGATTTTATACACAGAAACACACACATGCTCTCGTAACTGGTAAAGTATTTTTTAAAAGGGAAATATGGCTGTAATTTAAAAATTAACTTTTCCAATTGAACAATTACTAAATAAATATAATTTAATGCATTATAACACAAACTGGGGCATTTCAACCATTTTCACATTTTACAAGTTTTTCCACCTTATTTTTCTTGATTGACTAATGACAAAAAGGCCCTGTTTCTGTATATCTTTACATATATCTCTCTTGTCAAAACCTTCTACAACGTACCCCAGAATTTTTTCAATACGGACACAGAAAAATTATGGCTATGAACAAGAAAATTATTCTAGTTGGCTTAATAGTGCATAAAATGTCACCACATCATTTAACAAAATGGGTTCTGAGGTTGTGTAAACATGGATCATGAGTCCATTAAGCTGTAAAGTACATGACTTCAGGTATAGTTTAGATAAACTATAAAGTTTGAAAAATTATGTCATTTTTTAAAGAGGAGTCCAAATCAAAGGCATTTCAGAGGCTAAGGCACATTTTTGAAGAATTTTAAACAAGTTTATTCTGGCTGAACAAGAATAAAGTAAAACTGGTGGTCTCAATTCAAATCATGAAAAACAATATACCTCATTTTAAAACCACAACAGTTAATTCATACTGGACACTCAACAGTAATCGTGAAAGACAAAAGGGTTATCTAAAGCTGAAAATAGACCACATTCTAGAGACTCAATTAGATATCACCTTTACATCAGCTACTTTTTCATTTCAGATTAGGCAAACAAGAAAAATAGCAGACAATAAAACCATATTCTTAAAAAAAAGGGTAGAAAATGGTTAAGGAGGACAACAAGAAATTAGGTTATTTTAAAAAACACTGTCTAAACTCAATAGAAAGTCACAGGAGCAGAACTGAGGCAGTAGAAGTCAGAATTAGGGACAATGAAGATAAAGCTCTTGATGCCAACTTATTTGAGGAAAAAATCGGATAAAAGAATTAAAAAGAATGAAGACGCTCTAAGAGTCATGTGGGACTCTATCAAGAGACGTAACCTACAAGTAAATGGAGTACCAGAACGGGGGGGGTAACCAAAAATACGGAGAAAATTGTTGAAGATTTGTTGACAGAAAACTTCCCTGATATCATGAAAGATGACAAGCTATCTATCCAAGATGCTCATTGAACCCCACATAAGGTAGATCCCAAAAGAAGTCACCAAGACATATTATAATCAAACTTACCAAAACCAAAGATAGAGAATTTTAAAAGCGGCTAAGGATAAAATAAAAGTCATCTACAAAGGAGAGTCAATTAGAATGAGCTCGGACTACTCGGCAGAAACCATGCAGGCTAGAAGGCAATGGGAAGACACTTTTAAAGACTTGAAGGAAAATGACTGTCAGCCAAGAGTTATATATCCAGCAATACTGTCTCTCAAATATCATGGCAAAATCAGGGCATTTCCAGATAAACAGAAGTTCAGGGAATTTGCAAAAACCAAACCAAAATTACAAGAAATACTAAAGGGAGTCCTACAGTTAGATACTCAATAACACCAGTTAACAACGCAAGACTAGAACACAGGACAGAGCAACCAAATATTGACTCAGATACGGAAATCGAAATTACATCAAAGCTAAAACATTGCAAATAAGGAAACATATATCAATATGTAAAAAAAAAGGATAATATTAAAATAAAAAGAGGGACTTAAAATAGAGACATTGATTTTCTATATGGAGGGGAAGTTAAGGCGATATAAAGTAATAAAAGACTGGTAT
>NW_004444006.1:12989050-12990886 GCF_000243295.1 Trichechus manatus latirostris
CTTCTAAAGGTACTTCAGAGAATAGAAAAGAATGGAACACTCCCAAACTCATTCTATGAAGCCAGCATAAACCTGATACCAAAACCAGGTAAAGACACCACAAAAAAAGAAACTTACAGACCAATATCCCTCATGAACATTGACGCAAAAATCCTCAAAAAAATTTTAGCCAATAGACTTCAGCAACATATCAAAAAAATAATTCACCATGACCAAGTGGGATTTATACCAGGTATCCAGGGGTGGTTCAACATTAGAAAAACAATCAATGTAATCCATCACATAAATAAAACAAGAACCACATGATCTTATCAATCGATTCAGAAAAGACATTCGACAAAGTCCAACACCCATTCATGATAAAAACTCTCAAAAAAATAGGAATACAAGAGAAATTCCTCAGTATAATTAAGGGCTTTTATACAAAACCAATAGCCAATATCATCCTGAATGGAGAGACTTTGAAAGCATTCCCCTTGAGAACAGGAACCAGACAAGGATGCCCTTTATCACCACTATTATTCAACATTGTGCTGGAGGTCCTAGCCAGAACAGTTAGGCTAGAAAAAGAAATAAAGGGCATCCAAATAGGGAAGGTCAAAGTATCCCTATTTGCAGACGATACGATCTTATACACAGAAAACCCCAAGGAATCCACAAGAAAACTACTGAAACTAATAGATTTCAGCAAAGTTTCAGGATACAAGATAAACATACAAAAATCAATTGGATTCCTTTACACCAACAAAGAGAAAATCACCAAATCAATACCATTTACAATAGCCCCGAGGAAGATAAAATACTTAGGAATAAATCTAACCAGAGATGTAAAAGATCTTTACATAGAAAACTACAAGTACTACTACAAGAAACTAAAAGAGACTTGCATAAGTGCAAAACTATACCTTGCTCATGGATAGGTAGACTCAACATAGTGAAAATTTCAATTCTACCAAAGCAATCTACAAATACAATGCAATTCTATTCCAAATTCCAGCAGCATTTTTTAATGAGATGGAGAAACAAATCACCAACTTAATATGCAAAGGGAAGAGGCCCCAAATAAATAAAGCACTACTCAAGGAGAACAAAGTGGGGGCTTTACACTACCTGATTTTAGGACCTATTATACTGCCACGGTAGTCAAGACAGCCTGGTACTTGTAAAACAGATACATAGACCAATGGAACAGAGTTGAGAATCCAGATATAAGCTCATCCACCTATGAGCCGCTAATATTTGACAAAGGCCCAAAGTCCATTAATTGGGGAAAAGACAGTCTCTTTAACAAATGATGCTGGCATAATTGGATATCTATATGCAAAAAAACTGAAACAAGACCCATATCTCACACCATGTACAAAAGCTAACTCAAAATGGATCAAAGACTTAAATATAAAATCGAAAACGATAAAGATCATGGAAGAAAAAATAGGAAGAACACTAGGAGCCCTAATACATGGTATAAACACAACATGAACCATAAGTAACAATGCACAAGCACCAGAAGAGAGACTAGATAAATGGGAGCTCCTAAAAATCAAACACTTATGCTTATCCAAATACTTCATCAAAAGAGCAAAAACACAACGTACAGACTAGGAAAAAATTTTTGGCTACGACAAATCCGATAAGCGTATAATCCCTAAAATCTACAAGATACTGCAAAACCTCAACAGCAAAAAGACAAATAACCCAATTAAAAAGTGGGCAAAGGATATGAACAGACACTTCACCAAAGAAGATATTCAGGCAGCTAACAGACACATGAAGAAATGCTCATGATCATTAGCCATTAGAGAAATGCAGATCAAAACTATAATGAAATATCATCTC
>NW_004444006.1:12992145-13004103 GCF_000243295.1 Trichechus manatus latirostris
AAGTAGATACAAGAGACCAAAGGGGCGGCTTCTGTCCAGAGGTGAGATGGGAAGGCAGAGAGAGTTAGAAGCTGGTAGAATGTTCATGGGGAATCAGGGGCGGAGGGGAGGAGTGTGCTGTCACAGAATGGGGTGAGCGGTTGATGTCTCACGACAATGTATGTAAAAAAAAATTCTGTATGGGAGACTAACTTGAAACGTAAACTTCATTTAATTACAACAATTAAAAAAAAAAGAAAGAAGGACTTCACTCACTATTGCTGGCTGTGAATATGGAGGAAGGGGCCACTAGCCAAGGAATTCAGGGGCCCCTAGAAGCTGGAAACAGTTGTCAGCTCACAGCCAGCAAGAAAACAGGGACCTTGGTTCTACAACCACAAGGAATGGAATTCTGCCAACAACCCAGATGAGGATAAACAGATTCTCCCCTACAGCCCTGGGAAGGAAGGCAGCCTAGGACCCCTGGACTTTAGGTTGGCAAGACTGTAAGTGACTCCTGGCCTCCAAAACTGTAAGAAAATAAATTTGTGCTGTTTCAACCCGCTACACTGTGGTCATTTGAGGACTCTAGCTGTTATGGATTGAATTGTGTCCCCGAACAATGTGTGTCAACTTAGCTAGGCCATGATTCCTAGTATTGTGTGGTTGTCCACCATTTTGTGATCTGATATGATTAGCCTATGTGTTGTAAAGCCTAACCTCTATGATGTTAATGAGGCAAGATTAGAGGCAGTTATGTTCGTGAGGCAGGACACAATCTACAGGATTAGGTTGTATCTTGAGTCAATCTCTTTTGAGATATAAAAGGGAAAATAGAGCAGAGAGGAGAGGGACTTCATGCCACCAAGAAAGAAGCATCAGGAGCGGAGCGTGTCCTTTGGATCCAGGGTCCCTGTGCTGAGAAGCTCCTACACCAGGGGAAGATTGATGACAAGGACCTTCCCCCAGAGCTGACAGAGAGAGAAAGCCTTCCCCTGGAGCTGGCGCCCTGAGCTCAGACTTCTAGCCTCCTAAACTGTGAGAGAATAAACTGTTTGTTAAAGCCAAAAAGAAAAAAAAAAGAAAAAAGAAAATGAGGATGGAGAATAGGGGAGAACTGAATAGTTTATAAAGAAGTTAAAAATAGATTTAGGACTTGAGTTATGGATTGAATTGTGTTCCAAAAAATACGTGTTGAATTCCTAGCCCTTGTACCTGTGGATGTGATTCTGTCTAGAAATAGGATTTTTCTTTTGTTATGTGAATTAGGTTTTGCCAGTGTAGGGTGGGTCCTAAACCTAATCACCTGGAGTTACAAAATGACCAGAATAGACACAGAAACACACAAGACAGAGGCCATGGAATGCCAATGAATGCCAAGGATCACCAGCAGACATCAGAAACAGAGAGAGGCTCACAGAAGGAATAGATGTGGCCAAGACACTGATTTGGACTTCTAGCCTCCAGAACTGTGAGAAAATAAATTTCTGTTCTTTAAAGCCAGAAAGGAAAAAAAAACACTGTCTAAAGAGTAATGGAAACCCTGGTGGCATAGTGGTTAAGAGCTACAGCTGCTAACCAAAAGGTCGGCAGTTCGAATCCACCAGGCGCTTCTTGGAAACCCTATGCAGCAGTTCTACTCTGTCCTTTAGAGTTGCTATCAGTCGGAATTGACTCGATGGCAACAGGTAAGGTTTAAACAGTAATGATATGATAGTGTAGTGAAAAAAAATCACACACAGTGACTTAAGGAAAGGAAGTTATTCCTCAAGGGTAAAAATTCCAGAAGTAACCAATGGTTAATACCTTAAGGTTTTTTTTAAGCTCTTGTACATAATAAACCCAAAGTATGAAATTCTTTGATGTTTATCATTTTCACAGTAAATAGAATTTAAAAGATATTTTAAAAACATAATTGTAATGAATATACCATGACAACACAGCTCCCTAAAATTTAATTCTATAGAAAGAGTATAATTAAAGGGCCTGCAAAAGTAGGAGTAAATTTATTTTCCTAATGGAATATACACAATGTGTACTTCTGAGCTATAGCTAAATACTCTCAAATTTAAAACATAGTTGGAACTGATACTTTATGCCTCATTACAATATAAAACTAGTACCATGTTAGTATGATGGATAAAAGTTTTTAGAAAGGTAGTAGTTAAGCACTTGGCTGCTAACCGCAAGATCGGTGGTTCAAACCCACCAGCCATTCAGGAGGAGAAAGATGTGGCAGTCTGCTTTCAAAGATTCACAGCCTTGAAAACACTATGGGGCAGTTCAGCTCTGTCCTTAGGATTACTATGAGTTGCTCCAACTCACAGCAACCCTATACTGGAATTAGCTAGCCATAAATAAAAGAAAGTAGATTCAGGAAGAAAACACAAAGGTGACTAAGATCTCTGAATAGTAACAAAATCTTATTTTTTTTAAAAAAATGAGTTTGGAAGAAAAAGTAAAGAGGAGATGAAAGTAACTGAAAACAAAACACACCAAAAGAAAAAATGTGTGACAGAAAAAGAAACTTGACTGATATCAGAAAACAATATTTATTCAATTAATAAATTTATTTATTGTTAAACACATGAGGACAAATTCTTGTTAATATCCCAGAGGTACACCTAATATGTGATTTATTAAACCACACGATTTTTGACAGATTTTAAAATATTTATTTATTTGGTATTAATATATAACTTCATAAGTTTTACGAGACTGGACAGGTAAGAAGAACTTGTACACTGGAAGACAGAACAACACAATCACAGCAAGATGGACCAAAAACGAATATATATGAGGGAGTGCTCAATTCAACAGTGTGAACTGAGGGAGGGATGTAGTGCCGTACAGCCCTAAGCTCTGTAAGTAAACATTTATAACTCATCAACATGTGAACAGGGCACAAGAAGAAAAATTAAAAAATAACACAACTGGAGCAGCTCATCTGGTAGCATTTTGAGATATAAGATAACTATATATTAATAAATTTAATGCATGTTCTGCTTCTAAGATTAGTAACTTTATATCTCTAACCAGAAAGGCTTGTCAAGCACTAAAGCAATAGCAATTTTTTCTATCAAGAGCCCATTCCCTCCAAAGGGAATGAAGCCTACTGGGCTTTGATAAGAAAACGAAAGAATAAGAAAAAAGAAAATGAATTTTAATAAAGGTAGTATCTTTTCCTTAGCTAATAAGGAATTTATCTATGGATTCTGGTTTTATACACATTCCTGATTCTTTTTAAGTTTTGGCTTCAAAAAATTTTCTTATTGTTGTTAAAATATATATAGCACAACATTTACAAGTTCAACATCAGACATTCCCAATTCTAACAGCAAGCAATGTACTAACTCACAGAATCAAGAGACTGGTTTAAGAAGAAATTGCCTCCTTTGCCATCAGACCAGAAGAACTGGGTGGTGCCCAGCCACCATTAATGAACATTTTCATCAAAGATTCTACAGAAGAATCCTGATCAAAAGGGGGAAAATGTAGAACAGAATTTCAAATTCTCATGGACTCCAGACTTTCTGGAGTCACGAAGGCTGGATGAATCCATGAAACTACTGCCCTGCGATAATGTTTAAACCTTAAATCAAAAATATCCCCCAAAGTCTTCTTAAAACCAAACAACAGGTTAGCTTAACAAGTAAAAAATGCTCTTTTAAGAACTATCTATATGGGATCAAACTGATAATAGCAACTTGAAAAATTAGATAGAAAACGAGAGTGAGAACGGTTGCACAACTCAAAGAATATAATCAATGTCACAGAATTATACATGTAGAAACAGTTGAATTGGTGTATGTTTTGTTGTGTATGTTCTCAACAACCATAACCAAAAAAAAGTACTTGGGGGGCAAAACTAGTGGAAAGGAAGAATATACAAAAAAAT
Source organism: Trichechus manatus latirostris (assembly GCF_000243295.1). NCBI lineage: Eukaryota > Metazoa > Chordata > Mammalia > Sirenia > Trichechidae > Trichechus > Trichechus manatus. The sequence goes on from NW_004444006.1 coordinate 12,996,023, forward strand.
TTTGGAAGGCTATTTTTTTTGTATAACAAAACATTTGGCTATAGGCCAAATGTTTGCTACCTAAAGGACTAATTCAGCAGAGAATTTGGAACTAAAATCAAACCAAACCCGTTGGTGTCGAGTCGATTCTGACTCATCGCGACCCTATAGGATAGAGGAGAACTGCCCCATAGAGTTTCCAAGGAGCGGCTGGTGGATTTGAACTGCTAACCTTTTGGTTAGCAGTCAAGCTCTTAACCACTATGCCACTTGGAAATGCCCACGATTTCTGGGATAAGCAAACTGTTCAGAGAAGAGAACATCTCCTCGACTCAAGCAATATGAGAAATAATTTTAACCACTACTTAAATCCTGTTAGGGATAATAAAGGATTGATGAAAGCCACTTTTCAAAAAAAGACAAGCAAGTTGAGTAGATTTCTAACTAAAACATCCAGAGAAGCAACTGGAAAACTTACCACATTACTCGGCATATAAGTATAGTGCATTTATGGATGGAAGAGGAAAGGATGCATTAATTGTTAGGAAAAGCTTTGCAATTATTGTTACTTCTCTGTACCGAAGTGTTTGTTCTCCAAGCTCTGTTGGTCTGAAACCTCAAAGAAGAGCTTAACCAGTGGTGATTAGACCATAAGAAAAAATGGCTCATGCTACATGAGATGAATTTGTACTCAACGGTCAATTTAATAATTTACAATAAAAAGTAACTGCCAAGGAGACTGATATTTGCATTGACCAATCAGTGAATTTTCTATCACCAAAGGAAGTCAATTTTAGAAATCAAATGAAGATCAGAAGGCTGCCTAATGGTATATGAATTCAGAGCTAGAAAACAACCTCCAAATGTAAACCTGGTATTCTTGGACACTGGTCTGTGTGTGCTCACTTATTTTGTCAAGCCTGGAGACTCGTTAGTCTATTATCTTCCTAATCCTCCAGTATTTAATATATCAAGCCGCTGTTTCACTTCTTCTGATTACATCAAGATTTATACTAAAGTTCTCTGATTCCTCTAGTAAGTGGTAATGGTGGTAATGTTTTTTTAAAACCACTAACTTCTGTCTCCAATCAATGAGGATGTGTTTCTAGCATAAAAAGAGTATGTTGACTTCTGGGGATATGGTGGCATGAGCAGGTCTAAAATCCTGACCCTCCCACATGAGCACCAAGAAAAGCAAGTAGAAATCTGCAATCTCAATGTTGTAGAAAATCTCAACTTTGAAAAGTAAGCAAAGGATTGCGACAGCTGACCACACACAGAAACAAGAAAAAACTGACTTTACAACATTGACAAAACTTTTTGTGCTGTCTCAGTCCTTTCCCCTACCACCACCTAAACAGTGAATGCAGTGGAGGCAAAATACAGCTTGCATTCTCAGACAGGAGGCCTGATTTCTGCCTTTGAAGTAAACAGGGTAGACTTTGATGGTGGACTGATCAGTGTGTCTGTTCTGATCTGTCTGGAACTGAAGGACTGAAGCCATGGTCTGGCCTGAATCAGAGCTCACATACAATAAGAAAGGAAGCAGTAAGCAAAAACTGAAGGCTGTGACTGCCTCAGAGTCTCTTGTAGAAATTAGCACTTCCAAAGGCACTGGGTATATACACAGATATGAAGAACTAACATATTGTAATATGCTAAATGTGCTACCTTCAACAAAAAATCGTAAGGCACACAAAGAAACTGGAAATAATGGACCGTTTGAAAGATCAAGATAAAGGGAGAGAAACTATCTCTATGGAAGCCCCAATAATGGACAAATTAAACCAAAACAAAAACCAAACCCGTTGCTGTCAAGGTGATTCCAGCTCATACTGACCCTATGGGAGAAAGTAGAACTGCCCCATAGGATTTCCAAGGAGCAGCTGGTAGATTCGGACTGTCAACCTTTTGGTTAGCAGTCAAACGCTTAACCACTGCACCACCAGGGCTCCCATGGACAGATCAGAAGAATTTAAAACAATATTAAATACCCAAAGAACTAACTAAAGGAAAACACAAAGAACTAGAGAATCAGAAAAACAAAACACAAACAAAATGAGATTAATAAAGAGATTAAAAAAAAACAAAACCCACTGCCGCTGAGTCAATTCCTACTCATAGCGACCCTATAGGACAGAGTAGAACTGCCCCATAGGGTTTCCAAGGAGCACCTAGTGGATTCGAATTGCCGACTTTTGGTTAGCAGCTGTAACTCTTAACCACTACGTCATCCGTGTTTCCAAAGAGATAGATACTATAAAAAAGAAGGCAAACAGAAATACTAGAACTGAAAAATAAAATAACTGAAATAAAAAATTCAGTGGAAGAACTCAACAGCAGATTTCAGCTGACAGAAGAAAAAATCAGTGAACTAGAAGATAAGGCAATTGAAATTATTCAGTCTGAAGAGCAAAAAGAGAAAAGGATCAAGAAATCTGAGCAAAGCCTAACGAACTGTGGGATATCATCAAGTAAACCAACACACCCATCATGGGGATCCAGGAATAAGAGAGAGAAAAGGACAGAAAGAATATTTGAAGATATAACAGCAGAAAACTTCCCAAATTTGACCAAGGACATGAAGCTACAAATCCAAGGAGCTATACGAACGCCAAGTAGGATAAACTAAAGAGATCCACACCAAGACAGATTATAATCAAACTCTTGAAAAACAAAGTGAGAATCCTGAAAGAAACTAGAGAAGTGAATCATCACACATAAGCGATCCTCAGTAAGATTAAGTACAATTTCTCCTCAGAAACCTTGGAAGGCAAAAGGTAGTGGAATGACATATCTACACTGCTGAAAGAAATGTCAACCAAGAATTCTATATCTGGCAAAACTGTCTTTAAAGAATGAAGGCAAAATTAAGACATTCTCAAACAAAGCTGAAAGAATTTGTGATGACTAGACCTGCATTGGAAAAAAAACGCCAACAGGAGTTCTGCAGATAGAACTGAAAGGACACTAGACAATTACTCAAAGCTCTAGGGAGAAAAGAAAGATCTCCATTAAAGGTAATTTCATAGGCAAATAAAGGACGAGTTTCGTGACATTTTTTGTTTGTAACTTTAGTAGTTATGTCCTACATGATTCCAAAAGACAAATACATAAGATATAATTATAAATTTATTAGGCACATAACGTATAAAGATGTAATTTATAATAACAAGTACATGGACGATAGGATAGTGGTATAGGAATAGTTTTAGTATGTTACCGAAGTTTAAAAAAAATTTTTAAAAAACCAAGCCTGTTGCCGTCGAGTCGATTTCAACTCATAGTGATCCTGTAAGACAGGGTAGAACTGTCCCATAGGGTTTCCAAGGAGTGGCTGGTAGATTCAAACTGCCAACGTTTTGGTTAGCAGCCAAGTTCTTAACCACTGTGCCACCAGGGCTCCTACTGAAGTTAAGGTGGTATTATTGCAAACTAGGATGTTATAAATTTAAAAAGTTAAATAAAATCCTCATGATAGCTACAAAGAAAATATCTAAAAAATACACATAAAAAGAAAAGATTAGGGAATCAAAAAGATTCACAATAAAATAACACAAATGATGGCAATATTGGAGGAAATGAGGGCAAAAGAGGCACAAAACACACAAAAAACAAACAACAAAATGGTAGAATTAAGTTGTACCTTATCAGTAATTACTTTCAATGCAAAAGGATTAAACTTTCCAATCAAAACGCAGAGAGAGGTACAATAGATTTAAAAAGTATATACTGCAATTAAATCTTTTTATATCAGTGGCCTTAGTGTTTAGCATGTCTGTATAATGATAACAATCATGATAATGATAAAAATCATGGATAAAACCTGTACATCAATGTTGACTGCAGCACTTTTCACAGCAACCAAAACATGGAAACAACCGAAACGTCCATCGACAGATACATGGAAAACAAAATGTGCTATATACACGCAATGGAATATTATGCAGTCAGAGAGAAATTAAGTTCTGATGCATGCCACAACGTGGATGAACCCTGAAAACATCATGCTGAGCAAAATTAAGTCAGTCACAAAAAGACAAATACTGTATGATCTCATTTACGTAAAGTAAGCAAATATATATAAACCAAAGACTATTAATGGTTACCAGGCATGGGAGAGAATGGGGAGATTTTTTTTGGTGGGGGGCGGACAGTGAGTTTATGTTGATGGTGGTCGAATATTTTGGAAAAGGACAGCAATAATGGTTGTATAGCATGAAAAATGTAATCAATGTCAGTGAATTATAAACGTGGAAGTTGTTATATTGGCCAATGTTTTGGTGTGTATTTCCACCACAAAGAAAAAGAAAGAATATGGATAATTAAGTAAATGGATCAGGTAGATGGAGGATTTACCATGAAGTTGGGAGATATCCTAGGATCTTTCTATACTAAGTGTATAGAAAAGGAAAAATTAATCTTAAAACACAGGCACATGCATGCACACACACACACACACAAATTACTTGTAAGTGCTAAATCTAATTAATCCACTTATTTATAAGGCTACATTACATAATAATCTCAACCAAAGCTATTTTAAAGAACTAAAGGTTTGAGTTGATAATTTATAGAAGTTTTTTCTTTTGTAGTGAATAATAATTTTTTATTTGTTTTAAGCCTGTGAAAGTATCACCTATATAACTAACCTTGGTCAAATAATAAGTTTTACATTAGAAAACCTGCAGTTATATGAGTCAATCAAAATACTTTGGAACATAAAACTCTTAAACATATACCTTCTTTGAAAGCACAGTCATCAACAAGAATTTCCTGTTACTTGTTATTGTCTCTTACCCCTTCTTTTGGGTCTGTGTGGAGTCCTCCTCCTGCATGACCATGCCAACATGTCCGCTTTTCTATCAGTGGCCATGCCTGGAGAGCCTAGTTGAAGATAAGACCAAGAAGTTCATTAACTATTATAGAATTTCAGATCTTTAAAAAGCTGGATAATTTGCTAAAGCATATAAACCGAGGATAATTAGAAATACCTCTTTAACAAACCTTAATTCTCGGAAGTTACTTAGAATGACTTTGAAATTAATGTTTAAAAGATTTAATTTGTATTACACTTCTATTTGACTTATACTGGCTTTTTTACTGTCAGTCACTACTTTAGTGCTGGTAATCTGTTACTCCACCATTGGCAAGCAAAATACAATATACAGTTAATTATACTCCACTTGCTTTTCATGTATATATACTTTTGTTTTATAATTAACATAGCTGAGCACAAAACTGACTCTTTTATTATTATTCTGATTCATATACATATCCAGAAACAAAGTTTCTAATACTTAACAGTCTCTCTTAAGCTATAGTCATTTGCATACATGTTTCTGTTTTTCATTTTATACTGAATATTTCTTACAATTAGGAACAGTCTCTGTTATCTTTGTGGATACATAGCACAGTGTCTTGCATAAGGGCAGGGTATGCTTCAATGCTTGCTGGATAAGCTTAAAAAATAAAGCTAATCAAATCTCTCAACTATTTTTGAAAATGTGCAAACATCTTACCTATTATAAACGCATTAAAAAACTGAAAAAGGCCTTAAGACTACTGCTCAGATTAGAGAAGTCAAAAAATTAAATAATTTGGGAAAAATGTAGTAAGACAGTAAAAAAAATTAGGCTTAAAATTTAGGCTTGTTAATATCTGAAGTGTTTTCATAATTAAAAAATTCTTAATAAAATTCATGGACTTGATGTCAGTAGTCACAATAATCAATAACTAGCCAACAAAAGCAATTGTTCACAAACACAAATGTGTATCAATACTGAATTATAACAGTATCAGCTCTGGGCCAATCTATAAAAATGGAATTACAAAAACCAAATGTGCCTTCTTGTTCTCATTGGTTGAGATACAAAAGTAATTGCCATAAATGGGTTACTGAATTTTGGATCAACAATCTTAAAGCATGTTGTAAAGGAAAGACATCAAAAGGTGATTTTTAGTTTGACAATGTCTCTTTGTGACATTATTTCCTCTAAAAGACTAAGCAACAAGCTATATCAAGGAGTCTGGTGAATACCACATAAGATAATGAGGTCTTCAACAAAGACTAAAGTATAAATAAATCTAATAGTGTCATGTACAATGAGAAGACTAAACACATTTTCTCCCTTTAAATTCTGATTTAATAATGAGATACCTAATTCATTTCTATAGCTACTGCATCAATTACAATTCCTTGTATGTTAATGGAAAATATTTGTAAATTAAAAAGAAAAAAAAAAGGACGTACTCAGAATTTAGACTGTCTTCTAATTTTCTAGCACTTCTCTATCATGGAGAATTATTTGGCTCATATTAAACCAGGGAATTTTTAAAGATATCTTTCACTTACAACGTAAAATAATGCTCATCAATATGTAAACTGAGCATCACTTACACCATGGGCTCTAATAAGCTTTGAGTCCCTTGGTATTCTGCAATCTGAACATCTTCTAAGGTAAAGAAATATCACTCACTTGAAAAACTTATAGCATTCCATATTATTAGATAGAAATTACCAGGATAAACTAAAGTCTCAATAACTTCCACTACATTTATCAAAGCTTTCTGTAAACATTACTCTAGCTGACATTGACTGCAAGAGATTCTGACAGATTTCTCTAGAGGTAAAAAAATACAAAGACTTTCTTCCTCCATTTCTAGAAGCAGAAACATACCTTCTTATTCAACTCACGAGTAAAGAGAAAAACACGAAAAGGGAAAACACTCAGGAAATGTAAAATATGTAGTAAATTAGTATAAACTGGAAAATGCTCCAAGGGCTTGTACATTTTTCCTAGATATATGTAGAAGTGGCAACTTAGTCTTACCTTTGCAGTATCTAATAACTGCCTTGAATTGTCCTTCCCCAATCTCTGCCATGTAGCATGTCTTAATGACTCTGGGATCTGCTGAAGAAAATGGTGAGGAGAGGGGAGAGGATCCGAGTGGACAGTTAATAGTCAAAGATTATTTCTATTATCGTCCATAAACATACATAAAATCAAAGCCATAACCAATGTTAGATGCTTTCAATACATGACTAAAAAAACAAAAAATAACGTTTGTAGTCCAGGTATAACGTAATTTATATTACTCGTTAAAAATGTCAAATTGGATTTTCTTTTCATCCCCTTACTCTCGAGGTTTCACTGTTTCATAAAGTCTTCAACAGCGTTCCTTTCTAAAATTGCTGTTATGCTCTTTAAAAACATTCCTCTTTTGTTCTAACTCTACTTATTGCATTTTCTTATGCTCTACCTTCTGTCTGTTTCCTTTTAGGTCTTAATCTGAACGTTAAACTTAGATACTGATAACAAAATCAGTTCGCAAAATATTTTCGATGAATTCCACTGAAAGTTTCCCTGGGGCATTTATTTTCTTGGTAATGCTCCAAAAGTGGAGTTGAAAGCAGGCAGAATAAAGAACAGACACACATACTTCAGAAATACACTATTAATTTAGCGAGAAAAATTCCCTTCTTCGGTCAAGTCACTCCCAAAAGGGAGATAATAAGCCTTCCCTAAGATATAAATGGAATATACGGCTGGACCAAGGTCTAAATATAAAAATCAATTGTTGCCCAAAGGGATCTACATAAATGGAAAAACATACCATGCTCATGGATAGGCAGACTCAACACTGCGAAAATGACAATTCTACGCCAAGCAATTTACAAATACAACGTAATCCCGATCCAAATACCAACAACATTCTTCAAAGAGATGGAAAAACTAATCATTAACTTTATATGGAAAGGGAAGAAGCCCCGAATAACTAAGGCACTACTGAAGAAGAAGAAAGCTGGAGGACTCACACTACCTGACTTCAGAACCTACTATACAGCTACAGTAGTCAAAACAGCCTCGTACTCGTACAATTACAGATACATTGACCAATGGAACAGAATTGACAACCCAGATGTAAATCCATCCACCTACGGTAACCCGATCTTCGACAAGGGCCCAAAGTCCATCAAATGGGGAAAAGACAGTCTTTTTAACAAATGGTGCTGGCAAAACTGGATATCCATCTGCAAAAAGATGAAACAGGACCCATACCTCACGCCGTATACAAAAACTACTTCAAAATGGATCAAA
>NW_004444006.1:13005967-13008337 GCF_000243295.1 Trichechus manatus latirostris
AAAAAAAAGGGTTGAGAAGTTAGAAGGTTGACATGTTGTGGGGTTGTTAACCAATGTCATAGAACAATATGCGTACTACTGTTTCATGAGAAACTATTTGTTCTGTAAGCCTTCACCTGAAGTATAAAAAAAGTAAAAAATAAAAAAAACAAAATATCAGTAAAAACAAAATCTACAAAAGCAAAGGAAATGAAAAAAAAATTCCACAAACAAAAGAAATTCAGCACAGGAGAGTAAGAGCAACAAAGAAAACATTAACACCATAAAAAAGCACTATAAAATGACAAAAATAAACTCACACCTATGAATAATAACACTGAATGTAAATGGTATAAACACACCCATAAAGAGATGAACAGTGACAGAATATATTAAAAAACAGAATCCATCAATATGCTGTCTACAAGAGACACACCTCAGAAACAAAGATGTAAGTTTATTAAACATCAAAGGATGGAAAAAAATGTATCAAGCAAACAGCTACCAAAAACGAGGAGTGCCTATATTAATCTCAGATAAAATACTTTAATACAAATTTTCTTTAAAAGATAAAGATAGACACTATATAATGATTAAAGAAACAATCCATCCTAAAGACATAACCATAATAAAAACATCTACGTACCCAATGACAGGGCTCCTAAATACATAAAACAAACTCTAACAACACTGATGAGAGAAACTGACAGTTCCGCAATAATAGTAGGAGACTTCAACACTCCACTCTCGGTAAAGGACAGCGCATCTAGAAAGAAATTTGACAATGATACAGAAGACCTAAAGGGCACAATGAGCCATCCTGACCTCACAGACATATACAACACTACACCCAACAGATACAAATTACACATTCTTTTCCAATACACATGGAACGTTCTCCAGGATAGACCACATCCTAGGCCAACAAGCAATCCTCAACAAGATCAAAAACTTTGAGATGTTACAAAGTATCTTCTCTGACTACCACACCATCAAAGTAAAAATTAACAACAGGAAGAGCAAGGAAAAAAAATCAATTACATGGAAACTGAATAACACCCTGCTTATAAACCACTGGATAAAAGAAAAAATCAGATATGGCATAAAAAAAATTTCTAGACTCAAATGAGAATGAAAACATGTTATATGAAATCCTCTGGGACACAGTAAAGGCAGTCCTCAGAGAACAATTTATAACAACAGAATCACACATCAAAAACGAAGGGACAAGACCAAAACATTAACTACATGACTTGAACAAATAAAAAGAGAACAGCAAAAAAAAAAAAAACAAAAAAACCCAAAGACACTGGAAGAAAGAAAATAATAAAGAACACCGAAATAAATGAAATACATTTATAAATAAAATCAACAAACCCAAAAGTTGGTTCTTTGAAGGGATCAACAAAATCGACAAACCACTGCCAGAATGACAAAAGAAAAACAGGAAAGAACGCAAAAAAAAAAAACAAATAAGACACGAAATGGGGAGCGTTACAACAGACCCAATTGAAATAAAATGGATCATAACAGAGTACTATAAAAAAATATACTCAAATTTGAAAACCTAGAGAAAATGGATAAATTTCTAAAAACACGCTACCTACCCAAACTAACACAAAGTGATGCTGAAAATCTGAACAGACCCATAACAAGAGAAAAGATTAAAAAGGTAATAAAAAAAAAAACTCCCAACAAAAAACCCTGCCCCAGATGGCTTCACTGGAGGAGTCTGCCAAACATTAAGAAAAAAGCTTACAACAGTACTATTCAAATTATTTCAAAACACAGAAAAGGAAATGACACCTCCAAATTCATTCTATGAAGCCAGCATAACCCTGTTACCAAAACCAGGCAAAGATACCACAAAAATGAAAATTACAGACCAATATCTCTCATGAATATAGATGCAAAAATTCTCAACAAAATTCTAGACAGTAAAATTCAGCATCATATCAAAAAAATAATACACCATAAACAAGTAGGATTCATACCAGGTATGCAAGGATGGTTCAACATTAGAAAATTGATCAATGTAATCCACCACATAAAAGGAAAGAAAAGAATCACATGATCATCTCGATGCAGAAAAGGCATTTGACAAACTTCAACACCCATTCCTGATAAAAACTCTCAATAAAATAGGTATAGAAGGGGAATGTCTCAACATAATAAAGGGCATCTATGCAAAACCAACAGCCCACATCATTCTTAACAGAGAGAGGCTGAAAACATTCCCCTTGAGAACAGGAACAAGACAAGGATGCCCTATTTCTCCACTGCTATTCAACAGTGTGCTGGTAGTTCTAGCTAGAGCAATAAGGCAAGAAAAGGAAAGAAAAGACATCCACGCTGGTAATGAAAAAGTTAAACTGTCCCTGTTTGCAGATG
>NW_004444006.1:13008837-13010218 GCF_000243295.1 Trichechus manatus latirostris
ATACATTGACCAATGGAACAGAATTGAGAATCCAGACGTAAATCCATCCACCTACGGTCACCTGACCTTCAACAAGGGCCCAAAGTCCATCAAATGGGGAAAAGACGGTCTTGTTAACAAATAGTGCTGGCAAAACTGGATGTCCAGCTGCAAAAACATGAAATAGGATATCTCATACCATATACAAAAACTAATTCAAAATCGTCAAAGACCTAAATATAAGGCCAAAAACTATAAAGTTCATAGAACAAAAAATAAGATCAATGCTACAGGCCCTAATACACAGCATTAACCGGATACAAAGCACAACCAACAACACACAAACTACAGAAGATAAGCGAGAAAACTGTGATCTTCAAAAAAAATACACACGCTCATTAGAAGACTTCACCAAAAGATAAAAACAAAACCTACAGACTGGGAAAAAAATTTTGGACATTACATGTCAGACAAAAATCTAATCTCTAAAATCTGCAAGAAAATCCAATACCTCTAAAACAAATAGACAAATAATCCTATTAAAAAATGAGCAAAAGAAATGAACAGACACTTCACCAAAGAAGACATTCAAGCGGCCAACAGATACATGAGGAAATGCTCCCGATCACTAGCCATTAGAGAAATGCAAATTAAAACCACAATGAGATACCATTTCAACCCGGCATTACTGGCACGAATCAAAAAAATGAAAATAACAAATGCTGGAGAGGCAGTGGGGAGATCGGAACTCTTATGCACTGCTGGTGGGAATGCAAAAATGATACAACCATTTTGGAAAATGATACGGCACTTCCTTAGAAAGCTACAAACACCGTAAGATCCAGTAAACCCACTGCTGGGACTATAACCTAGACAAATAAGAGCTGTCACACAAATAGACACATGCATACCCGTGTTCACTGAAGCATTGTTCACAACAGCAAAAAGATGGAAACAACCTAGAAACCCATCAACACATGAATGGATAAACTATGGTGCACACACACAATTGAGTATTATGCAAACATAAAGAACAATGATGTATCTGTGAAGCATCTCATAACATGAATGAAACTGGAGGACATTATGCTGAGTGAAATAAGTCAATCACAAAAGGACAAATACTGTATAAGACCTCTACTGTAAAAACTCATGCAAAAGTTTACACACAAAGAGGAACAATCTGGTTACAAGGGATGGGGGTGGTGGGGGAAAATAAATAGAAAATAGATAAGTGGTAACTTTGGTGAAAAATAAGACAGTACACAGTACTGGGGAAACCAGCACAACTTGTCCAAGGCAAGGTCATGGAAGCTCCCTAGACACATCCAAACTCCCTGAGGGACTGAACTGCTGGGCGGAGGGCTGTGGGGACCATGGTCTTGGCGAACATCTAGCTCAA
>NW_004444006.1:13011477-13013625 GCF_000243295.1 Trichechus manatus latirostris
TTCATCTTTCTTCATTTCTAGTTTCTTGATTTATGCTTTTTTTTCTTACATTTTTTTATTCTCATTTTTGTTCTTCCCCATTTCTCAGTCTCTCATCTTTCCACCTCAAAAGCAACCTCACTTAGCGCTCTTTTCTTTGTGTATATGTTTCTGGGCCCTGTTCCTCTCTCCTCTCTCTCATCTTTCCCATACTCAGCTCCACACGTCACAGTCTACCCCCTCCTTCCTGCCTACCTGCACCGTGCGCTGAGCATCTCACTCCCTAGCAGCACAGGCACAGCCTACTGGAACCTACCCTGCACTGATTCCCAGTCCGCACCGTCAGCCCTGGTATGTGCCACAAACAACCCATCCCAGCAACTCCCCTTCAGCTGGACCTGCCCTGCTATACCATTCCCGAGTGACCCTGCCCATTAGAGAAGGTGGAAAGTACTGTGCCCACAGACAAGCAAACAACAAACAATGCACAGCCCACCTGCTCAGACATAACCAAATAAATCAAAAAAGCAGGACAAAACAAATTTACAATCAATAAACAAGGAAAATAACCCCTGAATGCCCTGAAGACAGCAGACAATATCAAAACATTTATGAAAACAAGACAGGATGGATACAGTAAGCATCAAAAATAAAAAAAACACCAGATGACCTTCCAGTAGAAGGAACTAAATCTAACTGATAAGGAATTCAAATCTCTAATTCTCAGAATTATCCAAGAGTTGAAGCAAAAAGCAGACAAAAACGAGGAATAAATAAACAAATTCATGGAAAAAGCAAACAAATTCACGGAAAATACAAACAAAAAAAATGGAAGAATTCAGGAAAATAATACAGGAACAAAATGCTAAAATAAATTCACAACTGGAAATCATACAAAAACAACAATTAGAAATCCAGAAGATAAACAAGATTTCAGAAATGGAGAGTGTCATAGAAGGGCTGAGGAGCAGGTTTGAAATGATGGAAGACAGAATCAGTGAAATTGAAGACAAACACTTGGCTACAACTCTGACAAAAAATCAGAAAAAAGAATGAAGAAACCCTGAGAATTATGTTGGATACAATGAAAAGTAAAAGTCTGCAAGTGATAGGAGTTCCAAAACAGGAGGAGAAAACAAAAAACACAGAGAGGATCACTGAAGAATTGCTGACAGAAAACTTCCCCAATATCATGAAAGATGAAAAGCTGACCATCCAAGAAGCTCAACGATCCCCATATAGAATAGACCCCAAAAGAAAATCACCAAGGCATATCATAATCATACTCGATAAAACCAAAGACAAAGAATCGTTAAGAGCAGCTCGAGAAAAACAAAAAGTCACGTACAGAGGAGAAAACAATAAGACTATGCTCGGATTATTCAGCAAAAACCATGCAGGTAAGAAGGCAATGGGATGACATGCAGAAAACCTATTAAATTACGGAGAATTTAAACTGTAAAGTAGCAGAAAATAGGTCCAATTCTACTTTCCCAACTTTCACATTATCTCAGCATTCCAGCTGCATTGTGAAGTATGTGATAATTTCTTCATTATGTGCACAAACACAATAGGACTAAAAATCTTAGAAGTACTGAGAGATTCATACCAACTTTCTAAAGTTCTTGGCTTGTGATAAGCCAGCCCAATAAAATAATTCAGTACTAAGTGTATCTAAAATATATTCTTGGTAAATTAGTCTTAATATGATAAAGAAAGTTCTCTTTGCACATTTGTGAACTGTTAACTTCATGATTTAAAACGAATTGATTTTGAAGTTTTTTCTTACCTTTTAAAATTCAGTCATTGGTTTTTATTGCTCTGAATTTGGGAAATGCCTTGTAATTCTTTGTTACTCCATTAGCAAGCAGCTTGGAATCTCACACCACGTAGCTGAAACATATAAGACGGTGACCAAGTTTCATGATAGTAAAAATGTCATGATAAGTGAGCTTCTTTGAATGGGATTAAGGCCCATACTTACTTCACGGAAGTTTCCTAAACAAACATAAAAAGTCTATGAAGAATTATTTGTGATGTCTGCTAAATATTAAGCTTTGCTGCTGGTGTTATATATCCTAGAGATGTAAAAATCTTACAGATAAAGGGAAGAATGGTTGAAAAATAGGGAGATTCTGTGAGTATTTTTTGTGGGTTTTTTTTTTTTTT
>NW_004444006.1:13014004-13028028 GCF_000243295.1 Trichechus manatus latirostris
GATACCAAGTAATAATAGACTGGCTGAAATCTAGGAAGATAAGGGTAAATTTCATGGTAATCACAAAGAAAGTTAACAAATCTACTAATCAAAATAAAGGAGAAAAACAAAGTCTCAGTAAAAACAAAACCGACAAAAACATAGAAATGAAAAAAAAATCCACAAACAAAAGGAACTCAGCACAGGAGAGTAAGAAGAACAAAGAAAACATTAGCAATCTGACTCCTAGGAATATATCCTAGAGAAATAAGAGCCATCACTCTAATAGACATATGCACACTGATGTTCATTGCAGCACTGTTCACAATAGCAAAAAGAGGGAAACAACCTAGATACCCATCAACAGATGAATGGATGAACAAACTATGGTACATACACACAATGGCGTATTATGCAAAGATAAAGAACAATAATGAATCTGTGAAGCATCTCATAACATGGATGAAACTAGAGGACATTATGCTGAATGAAATAAGTCAATCACAAAAGAACAAATACTGTATGAGACCTCTACTGTAAAAACTCATGTAAAAGTTTATACAGAAAAAGAAACAATCTTTGTTGGTTATGAGGGATGGGAAGGGTGGGGGAGGAACTAAATAGAAAATAGATAAGTGGTAACTTTGGTGATAATATGTAAGTAATATTTAAACGAATGAGTGTGGCTGTGTTCCAAAAATGCTTTATAAATTTTATTACACATAAATTTGAATTTCATATAATTTTCATCTGTCACAAAATATTATTATTCTTTTGATTTTTTTCCCCAACCAATAAAAACTGGAAAAATCATTCTTTGTACAGGGGTCTTGCAAAAGTACATGATGTGCTGGATTTGCCCCAGTGTCTGTGGATGACTTCTAAATCCCTTCGACCTCCCAAGTATTCTATGAATGCCACAGCAAAACAAAACAAAGCACCACCACCAGCAAAAAAAAAAAAAAAACCCACAAAAAATACTCACAGAATCTCCCTATTTTTCAACCATTCTTCCCTTTATCTGTAAGATTTTTACATCTCTAGGATATATAACACCAGCAGCAAAGCTTAATATTTAGCAGACATCACAAATAATTCTTCATAGACTTTTTATGTTTGTTTAGGAAACTTCCGTGAAGTAAGTACGGGCCTTAATCCCATTCAAAGAAGCTCACTTATCATGACATTTTTACTATCATGAAACTTGGTCACCGTCTTATATGTTTCAGCTACGTGGTGTGAGATTCCAAGCTGCTTGCTAATGGAGTAACAAAGAATTACAAGGCATTTCCCAAATTCAGAGCAATAAAAACCAATGACTGAATTTTAAAAGGTAAGAAAAAACTTCAAAATCAATTCGTTTTAAATCATGAAGTTAACAGTTCACAAATGTGCAAAGAGAACTTTCTTTATCATATTAAGACTAATTTACCAAGAATATATTTTAGATACACTTAGTACTGAATTATTTTATTGGGCTGGCTTATCACAAGCCAAGAACTTTAGAAAATTGGTATGAATCTCTCAGTACTTCTAAGATTTTTAGTCCTATTGTGTTTGTGCACATAATGAAGAAATTATCACATACTTCACAATGCAGCTGGAATGCTGAGATAATGTGAAAGTTGGGAAAGTAGAATTGGACCTATTTTCTGCTACTTTACAGTTTAAATTCTCCGTAATTTAATAGTCTTGTTTTTTATGTTTACTAATGTGAACTTGGAAAAAAACCCACAAGCACATTTCTTAACTCTCATCTCCACAGGTGGACAATTTAAATCAGTAGCAGACTGTCACTTTGTGTAGTTTTATTTTTTGTAAATACTTGTTTACGTCTGCTGCTTTTTATCGATGTGTCAGATTGCCACTGCTGAGTAAATTACCTGAAGAATTATCCTAAACTCATAAAAAATAACATTTTTGTTTACATGGGTCATTCTACAAAGTTCACTATGCAGGTCATATCCAAAACACCTCCATTTTCTTTATAAGCATTCCAACAGTCTGGTAACAGTAGGTCCTTTGGCAGGAAATATATGACAAAACTCTTTGCTTATAACAGAGGTGTAGAATAAGATAATATTGATGTAAACATAAACCCAACTCAGGAGCTTACAAATGATACCTCTTGAATTGCCTGCTCAGCACTAGATGGAAAAGGTATTTTAAAGAAGGTATTTGGTTTTGTGAATTTTAAATTCTTTTTGTCTTATCCATAACTAATCTTTTTTTTTAACTAGCTTGTTGAAAGTTCACTTCTACTATGTTGTTGTTAGCTGTTCTCATGGTAACCCCATGCACAATGGGATTGGATGATTATGATCCACATGGTTTTCATTTGTTGATTTTTCATAAATAGATCACCTGGCCTTTCTTCCTAGTCTTAGTCTGGAAGCTCTACTGAAATCTCAGTAACACAGCAACATACAAACCTCCAAAGAAGACAGGTGGTGGATGTGCTTGAGGTACACTGGCTAGAAATCAAACCCAGGTCTCCCACATGGAATGTGAGATTTCCACCATTGAGCCACCATCACACCACCACCACCAGTTGTTATCGAGTCGATTCTGACTCATGGTGACCCCACGTGTGTCAGAGCAGAACTGTGCTCCATAGAGTTTTCAATGGCTGATTTTTCAGAAATAAACCACCAGGCCTTTCTTCAAAGGTGCCTCTGGGTGGACACAAACCTCCAACCTTTTGAATAGCAGCTGAGTGCATTAACCGCCACTGCTCCCTAATTTCTATTGAGGTAGGTGGGCACTCATTGGATATTTGGGGCAATTTCTGATAGCAATCTGACACTCCCTTCAACATGTGTGTCTTGTGATATCCTTGCTATCTCTATTTTATTTCTCTCATTTTTTGTCCTTTGATGCCTCTTTTTCTTCTCCCTGCCGATTTTTTGTTAGTTTACTACTGCTAATGGCATTCAAGCCTGAGAAGGTTGCTAACCCCTATTCCATTATCTCCTCACAGTCTAATTAAATAAAGACATGATATAGAATGGAACTGTGTGTTTCTGAAAACATTACTATTGCCCAAATCAACTGAATTAGCTCAAGCGAAAAAAGGAACCTTTTTAAAAGATACTGCAACACTCTCCCCTCTACACACAATGTCTTAATTTTGCTGCCTCTCATTTTTCTTCAGAGTTATTTGAGCCTTGAATCCTGTCAGAGTTTTATATAAATATCCACTCTTCATTTCAACTGCACTTTAAAAATTCCAAAAAGTGACCGTAATTCATATAACGGCTAGAGCATAATGCCAGGATGAAAACTGACAATTCTACTAGAAGCATTTTAAGAGGTGTATTAAAAAAAAGAACTGCTTTGAAAAGAAGCACCTAGAGATTTAAAGTCATTCTAGAATGCTTGAAGAGTAAACAAACCTTATATTAAATTGTCACAGTAATCTTTTTAAATTCGACTCACTGTTTCTATACAAAAGCGTTCTCTTGAACAATGTAAAAATAAAATTTTAAATACATGATCCTTACCCTCTAGGAGTTTATAATCTAAAACTGACAGATGCAGGCATTAAAGTCATAGCAAAACAAACGCTATAGTAAAATATATCTTGACTGCCTTCCCACAATCACCCACAAAAAAAAAAAATAATCCTACAATTTTAGTTCATCCCCAGAGACGCTAAGTCCAGACCAGCATTGCAGATTCCCTGAAGATCAGGAAAATTAACGTTTTATCCACTTACCATATTTTCACTTTGATCTTGGGTTTAGCAAAAGGAATACCAGCTACTATTCACTGAGCACTTACTATTTGGTCAGCCTTCCGCCCAATACTACATTACCTCATTTCATTCCCACTACAACTCTATGAGGAAGCTTTTATTATCCCTATTTTACAGACTAGAAACTGAGGCCAGAGAGTCTGACTTGCTCAAGTTCACACAGCTAGTGAGTGAATGGAGATAACCATTCCTAACACTACTGACACTAACAATATCAGCAATGTCACTAGTCCTAGTGAATTTATTAATCATCTTCCTTACTGATAACGCTGAAACATTCAGGCTGTTTTCTGTGTTGTTAAGCCTTACACAACTTTTTTTTTTTTTACAAGAATCAACGTAGTTGTGAGGTTAAAAATTTAATATACAGGAGTGACATCACTGAAAATGGTAGAGTACACAACTCCAAAAATTTGTCCTTCTAGTAAAGCAATGATTAAGCTGGCAAAAACTGTCAGGATCAATATTTTAAGAACTCTAGAATCTAAGGAAAAACATAAAACAACCAGGGGGGCTTAAAAAGAAGCTCCTAAATTTCAGTATGAGAGCATTGTGTCATTTTCACTTACCACCTACAATACTCCACTCCCGAAATCAGAGGTGCTCTTGGTGTGGCTTACTGATGCTAGTGGGGACAATATGGACCT
This sequence comes from Trichechus manatus latirostris, assembly GCF_000243295.1. Taxonomy (NCBI): domain Eukaryota; kingdom Metazoa; phylum Chordata; class Mammalia; order Sirenia; family Trichechidae; genus Trichechus; species Trichechus manatus. Next base: position 13,018,388 of record NW_004444006.1, read on the forward strand.
TGATCTCAAATAACTGTGGTAGTGATTTTTTATGTTTCTGGTAGCTCCTTGATTGGCTCAGGAGCTTGACTTTCTTTTGCCACCGGAGGAACGCATTCAGGGCTGGGGTGTCCTCCCAAGTGGTGTTTGTTGTTAAGCGTGTAAAGACATATACTAGCTGCAGATTCCTAGGGCAAGTGAGAAATATGGGGCAAGTAGCAGATACACCGAAATGTCTACAAAGGAAGAGGCTAAGGAAAGAGACACATAGGGGAATGAGAACATTGGAAAGCTCCTGCATATACTGCGGTATCCAGAAGACCACACACACACCCAGGGATAAACACGCTAGGAATATACCTGAGATAACCCTAAGATTTCATCACTAACCTTTAGATTCTACAAAAGCAGGAAATAAAGACTAAGGCAGAGTTGTAAGTGGCCCTGGCAAACATTGGAGTACGGCAGCAGAGGTGGTTCAGTGGAAGAATTCTTGCCTTCTACGTGGGAGACCCATGGGAGAGACCCAGACTTGATTCCCAGTCAATGAACCTATTATGTACCCACCGCCCATGTCAGTAGAGGCTTGTGTGTTGTTATGACCATGAACAGGTTTCAGCAGAGCTTCCAGACTGAGACAGACTAGAAAGAAAACCCTGGCAATGTAATTTTGAAAATCACCAACTGAAAACTATATAAATCACAATGGTTTGATCCGCAATTAATAATGGAGATGGCACAAAACCAGGCAGCATTTCATTCAGTTATGCATGACATCACCTTGAGTCGGGGGCTGACTATGGCAGCTAAAAACAAGTGATAGAGTGTCCAACAGAGAGCCAATCTATAAAGGCTGGGAGAGTATTTTTGTATTGTTTCTTTTTGGCTCTAAGTACTTAAGGAAATCTCTGTCAAATCACTAGCTAATCGCTAAGCTAATTGAAAAGAGACTTCACTGGCCCCAGATGACAAAGAATACAGACTTCACAAAAATAGATTAGAGAGGACTTCTGGCAACATGGTGCTCTAGGCAGAAGCACCACGCCGTCCCTCAACAGCAAAGATCAAAAAAACTAAGCCAAACAGAGAAAACAGCAATCTTGAAACCCTAAAACATCAAATGAAGACGTAAAGAACTCAGCCAAGTACCAAATGGAATAAGAAAACTCACAGAGAACGGAGAGCGAGGAGAGGCTAATGCAGAGGTCCCTATCAGCTAATGCAGCGCGGATCCGCCATCTTGAACTATCAGAGATCAGCAAATGGGGGTACGAGAAAGCAGCTTCACGGAGCTTCCAGCAGGAGACAGAACAACCAGTAATTGGCGATATATGCTTTCCCACCCCCCACCTTTCTTCACCCCCACTCAGCCTCCTCTGCTTCCCACGGCCACAGTCTCTTGGCCAGGAAGCACTGGCTGCTTGGATTCCAACTGCCCGCACTGAACAACTCCCTGAGTGCCATTTGTTGGCTGCTGGTGTTGCTTTTTTCTGCTTCTTTTGATTTCTTCCTTACCTCTCACCATCTCCCCCTCCTTTCGCTCAAATACCTGCCTCCATGCGACATCTTTGCTTCTTCCTGAGGGGCTGCGGAGCTCCGTTCGAGTGTGGAACTGCTTCCCGGTCTGGGATGCCACACTGGTGGGATGCTGGGGCTTTAGTTTGTTTGTTTTGAATTGTTTGTTTGTTTTCTTTTCCTTTTCTCGAGTTGGGAGTCCGTTCTGGCCAGGCAGTGCTACGCGGCATCCCTGAGAGCATTTTTTTCGTGGTTTTTTTTTTCCTGTTTTTTTGGAGGGGCTTTTCTTGTTTTTTTTAAAAATTTGTTTCCTTTTCCCTCTTTTTCCCTTTTTGTTTTTTTTCATTACTCAGTTTCTTGTCTCTCTACACCTTCCTTCTCTTCCTGTTTCCTGAATACTTGGAGCTGAATTCCTCCATGCCTTCTAGCCAGGCTGTACTGCAACAATTGGGAACAACTTCCCGAGACATCATACCGCACCAGTGGGATCCCTGGGAGCTTTGCTGTTCTTTTTACTTTCTAGTTTTTATTTATTCATTCTTTTCTTTTTTTTTTCTTCCACTTTTTGTTGTTCTCCATTTCATAGTCTCTCATCTCTCCACTCCAACGGCAAGCTCCCCTAGCACTCTTTTTTGTTTGTATGTTTTTGGCTCCTGTTCATCTCTTCTCTCTCCCACACCCATCTTAGCTCCACATGTAACAGTCTCCCCCCTCTATCCTGCCTACCTGCACCGTGCGCTTAACATCACACCACCAAGAAGCACAGGCACAGCCTACCAGAACCTGCCCTGCATAGATTACCGACCCGCCTTGGTGGCTGTAGTAAGTGCCACAAACAACCCATCCCAGCCACTCCTCTTTAGCTAGACCTGCCCTGCTGTACCATATCTGAGCGACTGATCCTGCCCATTGGAAAAGGAGGCGAAAAGTTTCGTGCCCACAGACGAGCAAACAACAAAGAACACACAGCCCGCCTGCTCAGACATAGACAAGTTTAAAAAAAAAAAATGAAACAAATCTACAATCAAGAAACGAGAAAAATAACTACTAAATACACTGAAAACAGCAGAAAATATCAAAACATTTAAAAAACAGGACAGGATGGTTCCAGTAGGCATCCAAAATAAAACACCAGATGACTTTCCAGTAGAAGAAAAAGCACTAGAACTACCTAGTAAGGAATTCAAATCCCTAATACTCAAAATTATCCAAAAGTTGAAGCAAAAAGCAGACAAAAATGAGGAAAAATAGGCAAATTCATGGAAAATACAGACAAAAAAAGGGAAGAATTCAGAAAAATAATTCAGGAACAAAATGCCAAAATAAATTCACAACTAGAAATTATACAAAAACAACCATTAGAAATCCAAAAGATAAACAAGATTCCAGAAATGGAAAGTGTCATAGAAGGGCTGAGGAGCAGATTTGAAATGGTGGAAGACAGGATCAGCGGAATTGGAAACAAACACTTGGATACAAGTCGGTTTGAGGAAAAATCAGAAAAAAGAACGAAGAAAACTGAAGAGACCCTGAGAATTACGTGGAATACAATCAAAAGCAAAAATCTGCGAGTGATCGGAATTCCAGAACAGGGGTAGAAAATAGAAGACACAGAGAGGATCATTGAAGAATTGCTTACAGAAAACTTCCCCAATATCATGAAAGATGAAAAGCTGACCATCCAAGAAGCTCAACGAACCCCATATAAGAGAGACCCCAAAAGAAAATCACCAAGGCATATCATAATCACACTCACTAAAACCAAACAAAAAGAATCCTGAAAGCATCTCAAAAAAAAAAAAGTCACATACAGAGGAGAAACAATAAAACCAAGCTCGGATTATTCAGCAGAAACCATGCAGGCAAGAAAGCAATGGAATGACATATATAAAATCTTGAAAGAAAAAATTGACAGCCAAGAATAATACATCCTGCAAAACTCTCATTCAAATATGATGGTGAAATTAGGTCATTTCCAGATAAACAGAGATTAAGGGACTATGTAAAAACCAAACCAAACTTACAACACTTATTAAAGGAAGTCCTCTGAGAACAAACAATATCAGATCACAGGCTGAATATAGGACACAGGATTGTACTAGCCAGATACCCTCCTAGGAAATAAACTCTTCAGGACTATCCAAAACCAAAAGAAATACAAAAGGGAACCAGAGAAGTTAATCTGTAAATGACAACAGCATCAGAACAATAAAAGAAGGAACAAACGGTGTAGATATAGAACCTTCTAATGAAAAGGAAGTCAAGCGATACCAAGTAATAATAGACTGGTTCAAATCTAGGAAGATAAGTGTAAATTTCATGGTAACAACAAAAAAAGTTAACAAACCTACTCAGCAAAATGAAGAAAAACATGAAGTCTAAAAACAAAACGTACAAAAAACAAATGAAATAAAATTCACAGACAAAAGGAGCTCAGCACAGGAGAGTAAGAAGAACAAAACTGGAGGACATTATGCTGAATGAAATAAGTCAATCACAAAAAGACAAACATCGTATGAGACCTCTATTGTATAACTCATATAAAAGTTCACACGCAAAAAGAAACAATCTTTTTTGGTTATAAGGGATGGGAGGAGTGGGGGGACTAAATAGATAACTGGTAACTTTGGTGAAGAATAAGACAGTACACAGTACTGGGGAAGCCAGCACAACTTGCATAAGGAAAGGTCATGGAAGCTCCACAGACACATCCAAACTCCCTGACGGACTGAATTGCTGGGCGGAGAGCTGTGGGGACCATGGTCTCAGGGAACATCTAGCTAAATTGGCATAACACAGTTTATAAAGACAATGTTCTACATTCTACCTTGGTGAGTAGCATCTGGGGTCTTAAAAGCCTGTGAGCAGCCATCTAAGATACTCCACTGGTCTCACCCCTTCGGGAGCAAGGAAGAATGAAGACAAGAAGACATAAGGAAAAGACTAGTCCAAAGGACTAATGGACCACAGCTACCACGGCCTCCACCAGCCTGAGTCCAATACAGCTAGATGGTGCCCGGCTACCACCACTGACTGCTCTGACCAGGATCACAATAGAGGGTCCTGGACAGAGCTGGAAAAGGACGTAGAATAGAATTCTAACTCACAAAAAAGACCAGATTTACTGGCCTGACAGACTGGAGAAACCCCGAGAGTATGGCCCCCAGACACCCTTTTAGCCCATTGGTGAAGCCCCTCCAAAAAGTCACTGTTCAGCCGGGGACTGGACAGCCTCATAACAGAAAACAAGACTAATGAGGCACAGCAGTCCAGGGACAAGGACTAGAAGGCAGGAGGGGACAGGAAAGCTGGTGATAGGGAACCCAAAGTTGAGAAGGTACAGCGTTGACATGTCATGGGGTTGCGAACCACTGTCATAGGGCAATACGTGTGCTGTTTAATGAGAAAGTATTTGTTCTGCAAACCGTCATTTAAGGTAAAAAAAAAATTATCTATGTGAGATCAAACCGACAACAGCAACTCAAAAGGTTTGATGGGAAGCTTAGGGGACAGTGAGTTGAAGCTAATGGTAATAGAATAATTTGGAAAAGGATAATGAGAATAGCAGCACAACTGGAAGAATATAATCGATGTCACTGAATTGTACATGTAAAACTTTCAAAATGATGTAACTTTGGCTATGTATATTCTCACCAAAAAAAAAGGTCCTCAAGGTCGAGAAGGGAGAGTGTTGACATGTTGTGGGGTTGTTAACCAATGTTACAAAACAACATGTGTACTGACTGTTTGATGAGAAACTATTTATTCTGTAAACCTTCATCTAAAGTACAATAAAAAAAATTAAAAAATAGATTAGAAAAATCACTAAACAAAAACTACAACCCACATCAAGTTACAACAAACCCTGGGAAGGAGGGAGATCCTGATGTCCAAAGTTAACACATTTTAATATTCAAAATGTCCAGTTTTCAACAAAAAAATCTGAGGCATGCAAAAGAAACAAGAAAGTATGCCCATTCAGAGGAAAAAAATAATCAACAGAAACTGTCCCTAAGGAAACTCAGTCACTACACTTACTATACAAAGACTTTAAATCCAATGTTTTAAATATTTTTAACTAGCTAAAGAAAACTACAGGCTAAGAACTAAAGGAAACCAAGACAATGATGTCTTAACAAACAGAAAAGATGAAGCGGAGGTGGAGCAAGATGGCAAAGCGGATGCTCCCATTTACTCCCCCGCCAACTAACTTACTAAACAACGAATAAAAACAAGCACAGACTGAGATCTGAGAACTCTGGACAGCAGCTGAGGTACTGGAGTGTCAAGGTGAATACAGAAGTGGGGGAGAAGAAGACTGGGACTGATATACAAGCCAAGAGATCCCACCTGCTGACATCAGGAGCGCTCACTCATCACAGCCATTTTGGGATGGGGCTGGAACACCCTAAACAGGGAACACAGAAAAGGAGATAATCTGAGGAAGCTCTAGCCCGATTTTTTAAGGTGGCACAAATCTGCTGTGGGAATACATGGGACACACAATTGGGAGGGGTGAAGGGAGACCGTGGCGCTGTGTGAGAGTACTCTTGAATCTCGCTGAGGCTTGAGATGAACAGGAACTGTGACCAGGAGAAACAGCAAGGACAGCAGAGCAAGGGAAATACTTTAAACTGACTGGCTACACAGGAAATGGCCCACAGCAGGATACTGAGTAAGTGCCTGTGCGAAGTCGCCCATGAAAGAAAGACATAGAGAGCCCCCCAATCCCGCCGTCATCACGGTAAGGTAGAGCCCCAACACTCAGGTCAGTGTCTGTGACAGCTAATTCCCCCTCCAGCACGTATGTACTGGATTCCAGAGACAAAACATCCAGAACACCTGAACCAGTACTGAAAAAAAACTAAGGATGAGAGTGCCATCTAATGGTTCTCAGGAGAAGATACTAAGCTCACTGCAGCTAGGTCATTCTGTCTCAAATGGAACCCGCAGGGCAGAGGAGAACTGCCTGTGGGGTTCCCAGGGATGTGAATCTTTGCAAAGATGGTCTCCCGCATCTTTCTCTTGCAGAGGCTGGTGGGTGCAGGTCCCAGACTTTTGGTTGGCAGCCAGTTGCCTGGCTGCTGCACCACCAGGACACCCAATCAGAAAATTTTCCCACAATAAAAAGAATACAAAATTTAAAGAAAAAAAAAAGCTCAAATTCAACAAAAGACAGTAAAACACAAAAAATCCCAAGAAGGAACAATCAAAAGCAAAACATGAGGAAATCTCCCCGAATGAGGCCATAAAACTGCAAAGAATTGACAACTTTCCAACGGTGCTAAATATGTTTAAAGAGAGAAAACCAACTAGTGGAGATTAGAAAACAACTGGAGAAACAAAATGAGAGATTTAATAAGGAAATTTTAAAACATCGACAAAAACAAAAAGAGTACTACTGGAACTAATAAAACTTCTGAATAAGAAAAAGCAAGAAATATGAGCTTGTGGCCAAAATGATAGAATAGACACTTTGTGTCGTCTATCTTACGACAAAGACCCCAAAAAAACAAGCAAATGAGATATATATAACAATATAAAAATCCTAATCATCGAAGACAAAACCAAACAATTGGACTGAGCAACAGATAGAAGGAGAGACAATTCAAAAACAGCAGAAATGGGGAATTACGAATGTGGGATCACCAGCGTCCAGTTAGCGGAATCTGCACAGTGGACACAGGTTGAGGCAAGCAGTAACATCCCAAGCCAAAACCCACCCCATCTGGTGCAGTCAAGCAGCAGCAAACATGCATGCGCCTTCAGAACCAAACAGGAGCCACAACAGAACTGTGAAAGTTATGTGCAAGCTCCCGACCAACCGTGCGTGCACACCATAACCCTTCCCTTACCAAAGTTCATGGCCAAGAAGCACTTCCTTCTCCTCATCCATCCTCCTCCCCAATCCGATATACATCAGTCTGGTGGCATTCAACACAGCCACACCCCCTAAACTGGGAATTCACAAACCGGTCTGGAGGCATGCTCCCCTTTGCCCAGCCACTGGTGTGGGGGGTCCACAGACTAGCAGTGTCCTTCACCCCCCCCAATCACCTGCACCAGTGCCTTGCTGGTCAACCCCACATGGCATGCCTTCTTAGATCAAAAGAGGCAGGGCATCCACCAGAAGCCTCTTATCACCTGCTGCATCCAAGTCAAGTCGGAGCTGCAAATTTGTGACATTCAACACCACCCCGCCCTCTAAGAAGGGGCCTCACCCACCCAGACTGGAGGCCTGAGAGCCAGCAGTACCACCCACTCCATCTAGCTTCCTATGACAGGGGCCTGAGAATTAGTGATCCCCCAATCCCTTCAGCTAACAGAACCGGGCGCCCAAGGACTGGCTGCAGTACCCCCACTTACTACGAGCTGTAGCAGACAGGGGCATGCCCTTCATTCAGGCACCGGGGGGCAGCCGACAGTCCCCTGCCTTGACACCCACATTGCCCCCCACTGCAACCAAAGACCTGTGCCTGCTCCAAACACACCCAAGCAGCCATGCCCACCCAGGACTGTAGGTGAGAATCTCCACACCACACACTTGGTGAGCAAAAATCCAGGCACCTGCACCCCAACAAACCGGTAAGTGGCAGAGCACACACACAACCTCCAATCCAACATACAGGGAGAACACCCCCTGCATCCACAGCCAGGTGACCAGCAGGACAGATTCATCACTTCATCAAAAACTCCGCCTACATCTTCAGCACCCCCGCAAGAACAGTGAACAGACTCCTGGGCTCACACACCTAGTAGCTGCTCCGATCACCTGGAGATAGGAGGTTAGAGTTTAAACGAACCAGGCTAATGATGAGAGTAACACACATACTCAGCCTACTTAGACATATCAAAACAAAACAAAACCTCAGAATGCACTAAACAAAAAAGTATGAAAAATGAATATACTAACTTACTGATGCCTCAGAGACAACAATCAATATCGAATTACATAAAGAAGCAGAACAAGATGGCTCCAGCAAGCCACCAAAATAAAGAACCAGAAAACCTTCTGGAGGAAAACAAGGCACTGGAACTACCTGATAAAACATTCAAAAGACTAATATACAGAGCTCTCCAAGAGATCAAGAAGGAGATCAGGCAAAACACAGATCAAACCAAGGAAAACACAGACAAAGCAAAAGAAGAATTCAGGAAAAGAATACAAGAACAAAACGACAGAATAAATAGGCTATTAAAAACCATACAAAACTAGTACCTAGAAATCCAAAAGATTAACAATAAAATTTTAGTATTAGACAACTTAATAGAAGATCACAGGAGCAAAACTGAGACAATGGAAGTCAGAATTAGTGAGACTGAAAATAAATCCCTTGACACGAATTTGAGGAAAAATCAAAAAAAAAGAATGAAGAAAGCCTAAGAATTATGTGGGATACTATCAAGAGGAAAAACCTATGAGTAATCAGAGTACCACAACGGGGGAAAACGGAAAACACAGAAAGAATGGTTAAAGATTTGATGGCAGAAAACTTTCTTAACCTCATGAAAAACAAGAAAATATCTATCCAGGAAGCTCTATGAACCCCATACAGGATAGACCCCAAAAGCAAGTCACCAAGACATATCATAATCAAATTTGCCAAAACCAAAGACAAAGAATCCTGAGAGTGGCTAAGCAAAAAGTCACCTTCAAGGGAGAACCAATAAAACTAAGCTCTGATTACTCAGCAGAAACCATACAGACAAAAAGGCAATGAGATGACATACATAAAGCCTTGAAGAAAAAAATTGCCAGCGAAGAATTACGTATCCAGCAAAACTGTCTCTCAAATACAACGGCGAAATAAGGTAATTTCCAGATACGTAGAAATTAAGGGAATTTATAAACAACCAGACCAAAACTGTAAGAAATATTAAAGGCAGTCCTCTGGTTAGAGAATCAACATCAGACAGACAGCAATCCAAGACTAGGGCACAGGACAGATCAACCAGATAGGGAATTCACAAAAACAAAACAAAGCTCAAAGACTGAAAACAGGGAACCAGAGACATCAATATGTAAAAGACGACAACATCACAACAAAAAAGAATAAACGGGGACTTCCGGCAAGATGGCGCTCTAGGCAGAAACACCACGCCGTCCCTCCACAACAAAGATCCGAAAAACTAAGCCAAACAGAGAA
>NW_004444006.1:13036340-13079955 GCF_000243295.1 Trichechus manatus latirostris
AATGTCATAAAACAGCATGTGTGTTACTGTTACATGAGAAACTATCTGTTCTGTAAGCCTTCACCTGAAGTACAATAAAATATTTAAAAAAAAAAAAGAATAAATGGTGTACATATAGAACTTAAACATGGAGAGGAAATCAAAGCATTACCAATAAATAAAAGACTAGTAGTAACTTAGAGAAATAAAGTTAAATTTCAGGGTAACCCCAAAGGAAGCTAACAAACCTGCCCATCAAAAAAAAAAAACAGAAAAACATAAAAGACTCACCATAAAATCAACGATAATAAAAGAGATGAAAAGAAAATACATAAATAAAAAGAACTCAGCACAGAAAGTTATGTGGAACAAACAAAACATCAACATCACAAAAAAAATGGCAGCAGTAAATTCATATCTATCATTAATTACACTGAATGTACATGGCCTAAATGTACCAGTGAGAGTGGCAGAATGCATTTTAAAAAAAGGATCCAATTATATGCTATCTACAAGAGACACACCTTAGACACAAAGACACAAAACTCAAAGGATGGAAAAAAATGTATCAAGCAAACAATAACCAAAAAAGAGCAGGAGTGGCAATATTAATCTCTGATAAAATAGACTTTAAAGCAAAATCCACCATAAAGGATAAGGAAGAACACCATATGATGATTAAAGGGTCAATATACCAGGAGAACATAACCATAATAAATATATATGCATCCAATCACAGGGCTCCAAAATACATAAAACAAACTCTAACAGCATTGAAAACAGAAGTATAAAGTTCGGCAACAATAGTAGAAGACCTCAACACACCTCTTTCAGTGAAGGACAGAACATCTAGAAAAAAACTCAATAAAGATACAGAAGATCCAAATGTCACAATCAACCAATTCAACCTCATAGACATATACAGAACACTCCACCCAACAGCACAGCGAAGTACATATTCTTTTCCAACGCATGTGGAACATTCTCCAGAACTGACAATATTTCAGGCTGCCAAGTAAGCCTTAACAAAATCCAAAATATTGAAATAATAGAAAGCCACCTTTCCTGATCATAAGTTCATAAAAGTAGAAATCAATAACAGAAACAGCAAGGAAAAAAAAATCCAATACATGGAACTAAACACCTTACTTAAAAACTACTGGGTAATAGAAGCAAACATGGAATCAAAAAATTCCTAGACTCAAATGAGAATGAAAACACATCATAACAAAATCTTTGGGATACCGCAAAGGCAGAGCTCAGGTCAATTTATAGCAACTGATGTACACATCAAAAAAGAAAAAAGGGATAAAATCAAAAAGTTAGCTATACAACTCAAATAGAAAGACAATAGCAGAAGAAGCCCACAGCCATCAGAAGAAAGGAAATAAGAAAGATCAGAGCAGAAATAAATGAAATAGAGATAGAAAAACAATAGGCAGAATCAACAAAACCAAAAGTTGGTTCTTTGAAGGGATCAACAAAATCAATAAATCATTGGCCAAACTGACTAAAGAAAAACAGGAGAGAACACAAACAACTCAAATAAGAAATGAAATGGGGACACTACAATAGACTTACTGAAATAAAAAAAGCATCATAATAGAGAACTATAAAGAACTGTACTTAAACAAAATTGAAAACAGAAGAAATGGACAAATTTCTAGAAACACACTACCTACATAAACTAACACAAACTGAGATAGAAAGACTTTAACACACACAAAACAAGAGAAGACATTGAAAAGGTAACAAATAAACTTCCAACAAAAAAAATCCTGGCCCAGGTGGCTTCACTGGAGAATTTATCAAACACTGTGAGAAGACCTCACACCAGTAGTACTCAAACTATTTCGGAACACAAAAAAGGAAAGGATAATTAAGAATTCATCCCATGAAGTCAGCATAATCCTGATACCAAAACAGGCAAAGAGACCACAAAAAAGAAAATTACAGATCAATATCTCTCGTAAATATAGATGCAAAAATTCTCAACAAAATTCTAGCCAATAAAATCCAGCATCATATTAAAAAAATAATACACAACACAGTAGTATTCATACCAGGTATGCATCTAAACAAGGAGCCCTGGTGGCAGAGAGGTTAAGAGCTCAGCTGCTAACCCAAAGGTTGGCAGTTTGAATCTACCAGCTCCTCCTTGGAAACCCTATGGAGCAGTTCTACCCTGTCCTATAGGTTCACTATGTGTTGGAATAACCCGACGGTAACGGGTTTGGTTTTTTTTTTTTCTTTTTGGTTATGCAAAACCAACAGCCAACACTATTCTCAAAGGAGAAAGGCTGACAAAGTTCACCCTGAGAATGGGAACAAGACAAACATGCCTTTTATCATCACTCCTGTTTAACATTATACTGGAATTACTAGCTAGACAATAAGGCAAGAAAAAGAAATACAGGGTATCCAAATCGTAAGAAAGAAATAAAACTATCCCTATTTGTGGAAGATATGAGACTATACATGGAGAACCCTACAGACGCCACGAGAAAACTACTGGAGCTAACAGATTCACCAGAGTACAGGATATAAGATAAAGATACAAAAATCATTTGAATTCCCATACACTTTATCAGTGAACTATGAAAACAGAATCAGGGAAGTAATACCACTTATAATATCCCCTAAAAAATAAAACAGGAATGAATCTAACCTGGGACGTGAAAAAGGTATACAAAGAAAACTATGAAACACTATGGCAAGAAACCAGAAGAGACCTACATGAGTGGGCATCAGTAGGATACAAACCATAACTAACAATACACAAACACTAGAAGATAAGCTAGATAACCGGGATCTTCTAAAAACTAAACACTTATGCTCATCAAAAGACTTCACCGAAAGAGTAAAAAGAGAACCTACAGACAGGGAAAAAAAAATTGCCTATTACAAATCCAGAAAAGGTCTAATCTCTAAAATCTATAGGTAAATTCAACACCTCTACAACAAAAAGACAAATAACCCAGTCAAAAAATGGGCAAACGATATGAAGAGACATTTCACCAAAGAAGACATTCCGGCGGCAAAGAAACATGAGGAAATGCTCGTGATCGCTAGCCATTAGAGAAATTCAAAACAAAACTACAATGAAATACCATCTCACCCGAAAATTACCGGCACGAATCAAAACAAGAGAAAATAACAAATGTTGGAGAGGCTCCAGGGATACTGGGACCCTTATACACTGCTGGTGGGAATGCAAAATGGTACAACAATTTTGGAAAATGATATGGTGCTTACTTAAAAAGCTAGAAATAAAAATACCATGTGATCCATCAATTCCACTCCTAGGAACATATCCTAGAAAAATAAAAGCCATCACACAAATAAATAGCACATCCATGTTCATTGCAGCATTATTCACAATAACAAAAGGATAGAAACAACCTAACTGCCCATCAACAGATGAATGGATAAACAAACTATGGTACATACACACAATGGACTACTACGCAACGATAAAAAACAATGAGGAATCTGCGAAACATCTCACAACATGGATGAATGTGGAGGGCATTAAGCTGAGTGAAATAAGCCAATCAAAAAAGATAAATATTGTATGAGGCCACTATTATAAAAACTCATGAAAAGGTTTACATGGAAAAACAATCTTTGATGATTTCAAGAGAAGGAAGGGGTGGGGAGGGAGAAACCCTAACTAGACAATAGATAAGTGTTAATTTTGACGAAGAGTAAAACAGTACACGATACTTGGGAATTCAGCATAACTTGACTAAGGCAAAGACACAGAAGATTCATAGACACATCCAAACTCCCTGAGGGACCGAGTTACTGGGCTGAAGGTTGGGGACCATGGTCTTGGGGGATACCTAGCTCAGTTACCATAACATAGTTTATAAATAAGATATTCTACATCCTACTTTGGTGAGTAGCATCTGGGGTCTCAAAAGCTTCTGAGCAGCCACCTAAAGATACTCCACTGGTTGCAACCCATCTGGAGCAAAGGATAATGAAGAAATCAAAGGCAAAAAGAAAATAATAGTCCAAAGAACTAATGGACCACATAAACTCCGGCCTCCACCAGACTGAGTCCAGCACAACTAGATGGTACCTGGCTACCACCACCAACTACTCTGAAATGGATCACAATAGAGTATGCCAGACAGAGGTGAAGAAAAATGTAGAAAATTCAAACTCACAAAAAAAGACCCAACTTACTGGTCTGACACAGACTGGAGAAACCCCGAAAGTACAGCCCCGAGACACCCTTTTAATCCAGTACTGAAGTCTCTCCTGAGGTTCACCCCTCAGCCAAAGACTAGACAAGCCCATAAAACAAACAATAATACACATGCGTCAACCATGAATACGAGACTAAATGTATACACCAGCCCAGGGGCAAGGACAAGAAGGCAGGAAGGGGCAGTAAAGCTGGACAAATGGAAATGGGGAACCCAAGGTCAAGAAGGGGAGAGTGTTGACACATTGTGGGGTTGGAAACCAAGATCACAAAACAATATGTGTATTAATTGTTTAATGACAAATTAATTTGCTCTGAAAACCTCCACCTAAAGCACAATTAAAAAATAATAGTAACTGAAACATGGAATGTACGAAATATGAATCTAGGAAAATTGGAAGTCATCAAAAATGAAACGGAATGCATAAAGATCACTATCCTAAGCATTAGTGAGCTAAAATGGACAGCCACTGGTCATTTTGAATCGGAAAATCATGTGGTCTACTATGCTAGGAATGACTGATTGAAGAGGAAAGGCATCACATTCATCATCAAGAGAAACATTTCAAGATCTATCCTGAAGTACAACGCTGTCTGTGATAAGATATCCATATGCCTATAAGGAAACCCAGTTAATACGACTACTACTCAAATTTACGCACCGTTAATACCAAACACAAAAAAATTGAAGATTTTTCGCAACTTCTGCAATTTGAAATTGATTAAACATGCAATCAAAATGCACTGTAATTACTGGTGATTGTAATTGGAAAGTTGGAAACAAAGAAGGAGGACTGGTAGTTGGAAAATATTGCCTTGGTGATAGAAATAACGCAGGAGATCGCATGACTGAATTTTGCAAGACTGACTTATGCATTGCAAATACCTTTTTTCAACAATAGCCAATATAGACCTGGACCTCATGGGATAGAATACACAAGAATCAAATAGACTACATCTATGGAAAAAGACAATAGCGAAACTCAATATTATCAGTCAGAACAAAGCCAGAGCCGACTGGAGAACAAGCCATCAATTGCTCATATGCAATTTCAAGACGAAGCTAAACAAAATTAAAACAAGTCCACTAAAGCCAAGTATCACCTTAAGTATATCCCACACGAAGTTAGAGACCATTTGACTGTGTGGGTCATAACAAATTATGGATAACAATACAAAGAACTGGGATCCCAGAACACTGAATTGTGCTCATGCGGAAACTGTACATAGACCAAGAGGCAGTAACAGAACAAGAGAATACTGCGTGCTTTAAAATCATGAAAGGTCTACATCAGAGTTGCATCCTTTCACCATATTTATTCAATCTGTGGAGCCCTGGTGGCACAGTGGTTAAGTGCTCCACTGCTAACTGAACCATTGGCAGTTTGAAACCACCAGCCGCTCCGCTGCAGAGAGATGTGGAAGTCTGTGTCCGTAAAGATTTACAGCCATAGAAACCCTATGGGTCAGTTCTACTCTGTTCTACAGGGTCGCTATGAAATCGACTCCATGGCAGTGGTTTTTTTTTTTTAATTCAATCTGAATGCTGAGCAAATAATCCGAGAAGCTGAACTATGTGAAGAAGAATGTGGCATCAGGATTGGAGGAAGACTTATTAACCACTTTCAATATCAGATGACATAACCTTGCTTACTGAAAGTGAAGACGACTTTAAGCACTTACTGATGAAGATCAAAGACTACAGCCTTCAGTACAGACTACACTTCAACATAAAGAAAACAAAAATCCCCACAACTGGACGAATAAGCAACATCATGATAAACGGAGAAAATATTAAAGTTGTCAATAATTTCACTTTACTTGGATCCACAAAAAAACACCCATGGAAGCAGCAGTCAAGAAATCAAACGACATATTGCATTGGGTAAATGTGCTGAAAAGACCTCTTTAAAGTGTTATAAAGCAAAGAAATCACTTTGAGGACTAAGGTGCGCTTGACTCAAGCCATGGTATTTTCAATCGCCTCGTGTGCATGTGAAAGCTAGACAAGGGACAAGGAAGACGGAAGAATCGATGCCTTCGAATTATTGTTGGTGAAGAATACTGAACATACCATATACTGCTAGGAGAATGAACAAATGTGGCTTGGAAAAAGTACAGCCAGAATGCTCCTTAGAAGTGAGGATGGCAAGACTTCATCTCATGAACTTTGGACCTGTTATAAGGAGGGACCTGTCCCTAGAGAAGGACATCATGCCTGGTAGAGAGTCAGCCAAAAAGACGAAGACTCAACGACATGGACTGACAAAGTTTAACATATTCAGCATTTCTCAAGCTGAAAGAACTGAAGAAAAAATTTGACCCTTGAATTGCAACACTGAGGGCAGTAAAATTGAATGATGCAGGAAGCATCAAAGGAAGATGAAAGGAATACACAGTCACTGTACCAAAAAGATTCATCAATGGTTAACCATTTAAGGGGGTAGCATATTATCTCAAGAACTGATAGTACTGAAGGAAAAAATTCAAGCTGCACTGAAGGCATTGGCAAAAAAGAGGCTCCAGGAACTGATGGAATAGCAATTGAGGTGCTTCAACAAATGGATGCAAAAAATGGAAGCACTCGCTCATCTATGCTAAGAAATTTGGAAGACAGCTAGCTGGCCAAGCGACTGGAAGAGATTTATATTAGTGCCACTCCAAAAAAAGATGATCCAATCGAATACAGAAATTATTGAACAATATCATTAATATCAGATGTAAATAAAATTTTGCTGAAGATCATTCAAAAACAGCTGCAGCAGTACATCGACAAGGAACTGTCAGAAATTCACGTTGGATTCAGAAGAGGACGTGGAACGAGAGGTATCACTGCTGATGCCAATGGATCTTGGCTGAAAACAGAGAATACCAGAAAGATGTTTACCTGTGTTTTATTGACTATGCAAAGGCATTCAACTGTGTGGATCATAACAAATTATGAATATCATTGCGAGGAATGGAAATTCCAGAACACTTGAATGTGCTCATGCGGAACCTGTACGTAGACCAAGAAGCAGTCGTTTGAACAGAATAAAGGGATACTGCGTGGTTTAAAACTGGAAAAAGTGTGCAGCAGGGCTGTACTCTTTAACCTTACTTATTCAACCTGGGTGCTGAGAAAATCCGAGACGCTGGACAATATGAAGAACAACGTGGCATTAGGTTTGGAGAAAGACTCATTAACAACCTGCGATATGCAGAATGACACAACCTTGCTTGCCAAAAGTGAAGACAACTTGAAGCACTTACTTATAAAGATCAAAGACTACAGCCTTCAGTATGGATTATGCCTCTACATAAAGAAAACAAAAATCCTCACAACTGGGCCAATAAGCAACATCATAATAAATGGAGAAAATACTGAAGTTGTCAAGGATTTCAATCTTCTTGGATCAATGATCAATATCCAGTCAAGAAATAAAACGACATATTGCATTGGGCAAATCTGCAAAAAAAACCTCTTTTAAATTTTAAAAAGTAAAAGTGACACTTTGATGACTAATGTCCATCTGACCCAAAGCATGGTATTTTCAATCACCTCGTTTACATGCAATAGCTACATAATGTAAAAGGAAGACTGAAGAATAACTGATACATTTGAATTATAGTGTTGGTGAAGAATATTGAATACAAAAACGAACAAATCTGTCCTGGAGGAAATTAGAGCAAGAATGTTACTTAGAAATGAAGGACCCTGGAAAAGGACATCATGCTTGGTAGAGGGTCAGAGAAAAAGAGAAAGACCCTCAACAATGTAGACTGACACCGTGGTTGCAATGATGGGCTCAAACATACCTACAATTATGAGGATGGCACAGGACCGGGCAATGTTTCATTCTGTTATACGTAAGGTTTGTATGAGTCAGAGCCAACTTAATGGCACTTAACAACCATACACCCTAACGCCATATAATTTTTCTCCTATATTACTATCTAAACATTTAATAACTTTGCTTTTCACAATTAGGTTTTAAAATCAACTAAAGTTAATTTTTTATAATATGAGTTAGGGGGCCTATTTTCATTTTATTTCATATAGATAACCAGGAATTCCAGCATCACTTTTTTAAAAAATCCATCTTGTCTCCACTGATCTACAATTACAGCTCTATCACAAATCAAGTTTTCATATGCATATAGGTCTATGTCTTAATCCTCTATTTTGTTTCATGGACAAATGTGTGTCTACACTGGGCCAATACCACAATGTCTGAATTAACTATAGTTTTATAATTCTTGATATTTGGTAAGGCGAGACTCTCCACCCTGTTCTTCAATACCGTCTGACCTATTCTTAGTCCTTTGCACTTCTATATCAATTTTAGAAGAAGATTGTCACTTTCCATAAAATATACCCATCAGAATTTTTAAAAATTTTATTGTGGTAGAATACATATGTAACAAAATATTTACCACTTCAACCGTTTTTTATATGTACAATTCAGTGACATTACGTTCACCATGTTGTACAACCATCATCTGTTTCCAAATCTCCCCTTAACAGAAACTTAGCACCCTTTAAGCAATAACTCCACAATTTCTGCTTCCCGTGTGCCCCTAGTAACCACTGATAAACTTCGGTCTCTATACATCTGCCTATTCTAGATATTTCATGTAAATAAGATTATATAATACTTGTCCTTCTGCGTCTGACTTATTTCACTCAACATAATGTTCTCAAGGTTCATTCATGCCATAGCATTTATTAGAACTATGTTTCTCTTTACGGCTGAGAAATACTCCATTACGTGTACATACCACATTTTGTTTATCCATATGATAAGCATTGCCTGTTAATATTGTTAATATTGTACTCTCCAAATTGATCTATGGACTCAATGAAATTCCTATCAAAATTCCAACTATCATAAGAAGAACAAAGTAGGGGGCCTCACACTACCTGATCTCAGAGCCTACTATACAGCCACAGTATTCAAAACAGCCTGGTACTGGTACAACAGACATACAGACCAATGGGACATAATTGAGAACCCAGATGTAAATCCATCTACCTACAGTCAGCTGATCTTGACAAAGACCAAAGGCCATTAATAGGGAAAAAGACAGTCTCTTTAACAAATGGTACAGGCAAAACTGAATGTTGATCTGTAAAAAAACGAAACAGGACCCATACCTCAAACTATACACAAAAACTAACTCAAAATGGATCAAAGCTCTTAATATAAAACTTAAAATGATAAAGATCATGGAAGAAAAAATGGGGACAACCCTAGGGGCCCTAATATATAGCATAAATTGGATAAAAACCATAACTAACAATGCACAAACACCAGAAGACAAACTAGATAAGCAGGAGTGCCTAAAAATTAAACACTTATGCTCACCATAAGACTTGGGACAGAGTGGGAGAAAAATGTAGAACAAAATTCAAATTCACACATGCAAAAAATGACCAGACTTATTGATCTGGCAGAGACTGAAGGAACCTTCAAGACTATGGCCCCTAGATACCCTTTTAACTCAGAACTGACGCTGCTCCCAAAGATTGCACTTTAGCCAAAGATTAGTAACAGGTCTATATAACAAATAACAAATGTGAGGAATGCGCTTCTTAGTTCAATCATGTATACGAGACCAAATGTGCAATACCTGCCCAAAAGCAATGATGTGAAGGCAGGAAAGGACAGGAAAAATGGAGGGATGGACATGGGGAACCAGGGGTGGGGAAGGAGAGAGTTTTGACACATCAAAGGGATTGCAACCAATTTCACACAATAATTTATAAATCGTTGAATGAATAACTCATTTGCTCTGTAAACTGTTCCCTAAAGCACAATAAAAAATAAATTCTGACTATATTTTAGAAACGGAAAATATGATCCTAAAATTTACATGGAATGGCAAGGGACAAACAATAGCCAGAACAAACATGATTTTAAAAAAAGAAAAATGTTTTTTGTTCTTTTTGGACAACTCAAACTTCCTAATTTCAAAACTTACTATAAATCTACCATGATCAAGACAGTGTGTACTGGCATAAAGAAAGACATATACACCCATGAAATAGAGTGGAGAGTCCAGAAAGAAACCCGTACTTTATGGTCTGTTTATTTCAACAAGGATGCCAAGACCATTCCATGGAGAAATGATACTCTTTTCAAGAAATCATGCTTTGAAAACAGGATATGTAAATAAAGAGTAAATTTGGAACCTCTATCTCAGACTATATACAAAACTTAACATAAAAAGGATCAAAGATCTAATTATAAGAGCTAAAACTATAAAACTCTTAGCAGAAAACAAGTGAAAATCTGCATGACCTTAAATAAGGCAATTTTTTAAAGATATGACACCAAAGGCACAAGCAATCAAATAAAAAAAAAACAGATAAACTAACCATCATCGAAATTAAAAACTTTTGTGCATCAAAGGACACTATCAAGAAAAGGAAAAGACAATCCAGTGAATAGGACAAAATATTTGCAAATCATATAGTTGATAAGGGTCTAATACACAAAATATATGAAGAACTCCTACAACTCAACAATCAAAGGTGCAGCAAGCTACGGCTGCTAACCAAAAGGTCGGTAGTTCAAATCCACCAGCTGCTCCCTGCAAACCCTATGGGGCAGTTCCACTCTCTCCCACAGGGTCACTATGAGTCGGAATCGACTCGATGGCAACAGGTTTGGTTTTCTGATTTAATTTAAAAATAGCAAAGCATTTGAATAGACATTTCTCCAAAGAAGATATACAAATGGCCAATAAGCACATGAAAAGATTCTCAACTTCACTAGTCATCAGGAAAATGTAATACCAATGAGATACCACTTCACACAAACTAGAATGCCTATAGTAATAATATAAAAATGGACTATATGCTACTTAACAAAAAAAGACAAAGAACCCAATCGAAAAATCAGGCAAAGGACTTGAACAGACAGTTCACCAAAGAGGATATTCAAATGGCCAACATAAAAAGATGCTCAACAACATTAGCCATTAGGGAAATGCAAATCAAAACTATAGTGATATATCACCTCACCCCCATTAGAATGGCAATGATAAAAAAAGAAAAACAAGTGTTGGTGAGGTTGTGGAGAAACTGGAACCCTCAACCATTGCTGGTGGGAATGTAAAATGGTACAGCCATTGTGAAAAAGTTTGGCAGTTCCTCAAAAAGATGAACGCAGAATTACCATATGATCCAGCAATCCCAATCCTACATCTGTACCCAGAAGAAGTAAAGGCAGGAACACAAACAGAAACCAGTACACCAATGTTCACTGCTGGCTTTTCACAGTAGCCAAAAGGTGGAAACAACCAAAATGTCCATGAACAGATGAATGGATAAACAAAATGTGGTACATATATATAACGGAATACTACTCACCTGTAAAAAGAAATGAAGTTCTGATGCATACCACAACATGGATGAACCTTAAAAACATTATGCTGAGTGAAATAGGTCAGTTACAAAATGACAAATACTGTATGATTCCACTTACGTGAAATAAGCAAATATAAAGAATCCAAAGATTATTAATTGTTATCAGGGGTGGGAAGGAGGGGGAAAGGGAGAGTTTTTGCTTGATGGGCATTGAGTTTATGTTAATGGTGGAGGAATGTTTTGGAAAAGGATAGCAATAATGGTGGCACAACATGAAAAATGTAATCAATGTCACTGAATTTTTTTTATTATTATTTTATTTTTGGTGAAAATATACATAGCAAACCCCACTCGCATTAAACACTATCTAAACATAATGATCAGTGACACTGGTTACATTCTTCACATTGTGTCAACATTCTCGTTATTTCTGTTCTAGTTGTTTCATTCTCATTTATTAAACTCCCTGCCCTCCAACCTCCTTGTCTATGCTTTAAAAACTGGTGTAACAATAGACACATAGACCAATGGAACAGAATTGAGAGTCCAGAAATAAAAACCCACACGTCTATCGTCAACTAATTTTTGACAAGGGTACTAAGTCCATTCGATAGGAGAAAAAGAGTCTCTTCTTTAAATGGTGCTGGGAAAAATGGATTTCTACATGCAAAAAAATGAAACAGGATCCATGCTTCACACCATACACAAAAACAAATTCCAAATGGATTAAGAACTTAATGTGCAAACTAAAACCATAAAATTCTTAGAAGGCAAGCAGAGACAATGCTGTCAGGCTTAGCTTCCAACAATGGATCATCTAATATAATAACAAAGCAAAAACAGCAAAAGACAAAATGAACAAATGGGACCTCATAAAAATTAAAAACTTTTGTTCAGGAAAAGACTTTACTAAAAAAATGAAGACACGCTACTGACTGGGAGAATATCTTTGGAAATCATACATCTGACAAAAATCTAGTAACCAAAATATATACAAAGCTTTGACAACTAAACAACGAAAAGACAAAAACCTAATCATAAAATGGGCAAATGACTTGAATAGACATTTCACCAAAGAGGACGCTGAAATGGCCACCAAATACATTAAAAGATGCTCAGCGTCAATAGCCATCCAAAAAAAAAAAAACCCACCCGGCTACCACCAATGACCTCCCTGACAGGGAACACAACAGGGAGTCCCTGATGGAGCAGGAGAAAGGTGGGGTGCAGAACTCAAACTCTAGTAAAAAGACCAGACTTAATGGTCTGAGACTGGAAGAACCCCAGAAAGCATGGCCCCCAGACTCTCTGTCAACCCAGAACTAAAACCATTCCCAAGGCCAACTCTTCAAAGATTACACTATACTACGGGATATAAAATGATACTCGTGAAGAGCGTGCTTCTTAGCTCAAATAGATACATGAGACTAAATGAGCAGCTTCTGTCCGGAGGTGGGATGGGAGGGCAGACAGGGTCAGAAGCTGGTTGAATGGACACGGGAAATCACGGGTGGAAAGCGGGAGTGTGCTATCACAGTATAAGGAGAGCAATTAGGGTCACATAACAATGTATGCATAAATTTCTGTATGAGAAACTAACAAATTGTAAACTTTCACTTAAACTACAACAATTAAAAAAAAAAAACCAAACCCGTTGCCATCAAGTCAATTCCGACTCACAGCAACCCTACAGGGCAGAGAAGAACTGCCCCGTAGAGCTTCCAAGGTGCGCCTGGTGGATTTGAACTGCCCACCTTTTGGTTAGCAGCCGTAGCACTTAACCACTACGCCAGCAGGGTTTCCTGTTAGCCGTCAGAGAAATGCAAATCAAAATCAAGATGAGATACCATTTTATTCCCACTAGGATGGCTAAAATAAAAGAAAGAAAGAAAATAACAACTGTTGGCAAGGATGTGGGGAAATTGGAATCCTTACCCATTGCTGGTGGAAATGCAAAATGGTACAGCTGTTGAGGAAAACTGTGGCAGTTCCTCAAAAAACTAAAAATAGAACCACCATATGACCCAACAATTCCACTCATAGGTATATACCCAAGACTTAAATAGAGACTTGTACACCAATGTTCATTGCACGCTATCCACAATAGTCAAAAGGCGGAAACAACCTAAATGCCCATCAACAGATGAATGGATAAACAAAATGTGGTACATACATACAATGGAATACTACTCAGCCAGTAGGAGAAATGAAGTCTTGATACATGCTACAGTACGGATGGAACTGGAAGACATTATGCTGAGTGAAATAAATCAATCACAAAAGAACACATATTGTATAGCTTCACTTATATAAAAAAGATGACAAAAGAACGTATAGAGAACAAAGTTTATTAGTGGTTACTGGGTTGGGGGGAGGAAGGGTTAATGGTGATGGAAAAATCACACTGATTAAGGATAGGGTTGCATGGCCAATGATTATAATTGCTGCCAATAAGCTGTACACCTGTAAAAAGTTGAATTGGCAAAAGTTGTGTGATACATATACTTACAACAATGACAAAAATAAAAAGCTGCTGAAGCTGCTTATGTTCAACCAAACACCTCGTGGAATTTGGTCCCTTGGTTTGGAGGTTTAGGGTCATGCTTTCATGGGATCTCCCTGTCAACTGGACTAATAACATATTTAGTATCTGTTCTACCTCCTAGTCCGATCCGTAGTGCCTGGGGTCTTAAAAGCTTGCAAGTGGCTATCCAAGGCACAATTAGTCTCTATTCACCTGGAGCAACAGAGAAAGAGGGAGAGTCAGGAATAGGAGGAGGATATGGAATGTGTGGGTAATTGCCTCCATGAAAAACTGCCTCCTGTCAGGAGACCAGAAGAACTGGATGGTACCAGGCTACTATTACTGAACATTTTGATCAAAAATTCCATAGAAGAATCCTGATGAAAGGGGGGAAACGCAGAAAAAGAATTTCAAATTCTCATGGACTCCAGACTTCCTGGAGCCATGAAGGTTGGATGAACCCCTGAAATTATATCCCTGAAATAATCTTTAAACCTTAAACCAAAAACATCCTTTGAAGTCTTCTTAAACCAAACAATTTGTTTAGCTTAACTAGTAAAAAATGTCTTTGTTTTCTTTTAAGAACTATATAGGATTAAATTGACAGTAGCAACTTGAAAGATTTGATAGGAACCTTAGGGGGCAGTGAATTTATGTTAATGGAGGAGGAACAACTCAGAAAGGAGGGTGAGAATGGTTACACAACTCGAAAAATGTAAATCAATGCCACTAAATGGTATATGTAGAAACTGTTGAACTGGTGTATGTTTTGCTATGTATATTCTAAACAACAACAAAATAAAATTATATTTAAAAAGTAAGGATGATATGATGATAATGCTGCATCAGCTAGAAATATCAATAAAGAGAAATTTCCAAAAGAACTAAATGAAAATTCTGGAGGTGAAAAGTACAATAATTGATTAAAAAAAAAAGTTCACTAGAGAAGCTCAACAGTAGGTTTGAACTGGCAGAACAAAGAATTAGCAAACTTGAAGACAGATCAATAGATTATGCAAATCAAAGAACAGAAAAAAATTGAAAAAAATGAACAGAGCCTCAAAGAGTTGTAGAACACCATTAAATGCACCAACATATGTGCAATGGGAGTGCCAGAAGTGGAAAGAAATTAGAAGAAAATTATTTGGAAAACTTTTCAAATTTACTGAAAAAAGAATGACCTGCACATCCATGACGCTCAACAAACACACGTCGGATCAACATAAGGAGACTCATAGACACATCAAAGGAAAAATCCTGGAAGTCAAAGAAAAGGAGAAAATCTTAAAAGCAGCAAGAGAAAAAAATGACGTTACTGAAAAGGGAACCAATAAATTAACACCTGACTTCTCAGTAGAAACACTGAACGTCAGAAAGCAGCAGGACAACATAAAGTGCTCAAAGAAAACCACTGTTAACCAAGAATCCTATACCTAGCAAAATTATATTTCAAAAATAAAAATGAAAAACTTTCCCAGATAAATAAAAACTGAGAGAATTTTATGTCAGTAGACCTGCCTTACAAGAAATACTAAAGGAAGTTCTTCAGGCTAAAGCAAGTGACCACAGACAGTAATATGAACACACACAAACAAAAAACAAATATCAATAAAGGTAATTACATAATTACATTAGACAGTATACATGCGTATTTTTCTCCTCTCTTTTCTAAATGATTTATAAAGCAAACGTGGAAAATAATACATAGAGAATGTATTGTTGGGCCCCCGACATACAAGATATGTAATATATGCATAATATATTTGCCAATAACAACATAAAGTCAATGAAAGCAACGCTATAATGGTCTAAAAAAAGACCACAAATGGTAAAATAATAATTGTAACAATTTATTGTTGATTTTTTAACATTAATATAGTATGTAAAAAATAACACCACAAGAAGGGGGGGGAAAGGAATAGGGCTGTATAGGAGTAACATTTCTACACATTACTGGAATTAAGCCAGTATAAATCTGAAGCTGATTCTGGTAAGTTAAATATGGTAAGCCCTAGAGCAACCACTAATAACTAAAAAAATACTTGCAGAAGAACCATAGATGAAATTTAAATGCTACTTTAGAAAATATTCACTCAATAAAGCAGTAAAGGAGAAATAGAGGAGAAAAAAAAGGATGACACATATGGAAAACAAAAATAAGATGGCAGGCATAAATCCAAGTGTATCAATAACATTACAAGTAAACAGATTAAACAATCCAATCAAAAAGCAGAGATTGTCGGGCTACATAAAAACCATAGTCCAAGTATATGTTGTCGACAAGACACATACTTTAGATTAAAAGATACAAATAGATTGAAAGTAGGATGGGAAAATGTATCAGGCAAACAGGATAAAATAGATTTTAAAACAAAAAAAGTTATATAAAGAGCGACATTTTATAATGATAAAATGGTCAATCTATTAGGAAAACATAATAACTATAAACATATATGCACCCAATAACAGAGCACCGAAATACGTGAGGCAAAAACTGAAATTAAAAGACAATTCAATAACAGTTGGAGACTTTAATAACCCACTTTCAAAACTGGCTAGAACAACTGGACAGAAGATCAAAAACGAAAAATACCTGAAAACACTACAAACCAACTAGACATAACAGACATCTATACAACATTCCACCCAACAACAGAATATACATTCTTCTCAAGCGCACATGGAACACTCTCCAGGATAGATCATATACTAGCCTATCAAATGAGTATCAATAAGTTAAAAATGATAGAAATAATGAAAAGCATGTTTTCTAAACACAATGGAATAAAGTTAGAAATCAGCAAGAGGGAAAAATTTGGCAAACTCACAAATATGCAAAAATTAAATGGCACATGCCTAAATAACTAATGAGTGAAAAAAAGGAATCAAAAGGGAAATCAGAAAATACTTTGAGATGAATGAAAATCAAGACACAACATACCAAAACTTATGGGATGCAGTTAAGGCAATCTTGGAGGGAAATTTATATCTGTAAATGCGTACATTAAGAAATAAGAAAAATTTCAAATCAATAACCTAAACTTCTGCATTAAGACACTGGAAAAAGAAGAGCAAACTAAACTTAAAGCAAGCAGAAGGAAAGAAAGTATAAAGATTAGAGGAGAAATGAATAAAATAGAGAATAGAAAATCAATTAAACCAAAAGCTGGTTCTTTGAAAAGATCAACAAAATGGCAAACCTTTAGCTACACTGACTAACAAAAAAGAAAGAAGGCTCAAATTACTACAATCAAAAATGAAGGGGGGGACACTACTACAAACCTTACAAAAATAAGAAAGATTACAAAAGAATACTATGAACAATTCTGAGTGTCACAAGCAGTTAAGCTGGACTACTAGCCAAGGGTTGGCAGTTCGAACCCACTCAGAGGCACCTCAGAAGACAGGCCTGGCGACTTTCTTCCAAAAGGACACAGCCTTGAAAACCCTATGGAGTTCTACTCTGCACACATGAGGTTATGAGTCAGAAAAGATTTGATGGCAACTAAATAACAACATGAACAATTGTATTCCAACAAATTAGGTTACTTAGGTGAAATGGTTAAATTCCTAAAAAGACATAAACCAGTGAAACTGACTCAGAAAAAAATAGACAACCTGAATAAACTTATAACAAGTGAAGAGACTGAATCAGTAATAGAAAAACTACAAAGAAAAGCCCAGGCCCAGATAGCTTCACCACTGAATTCTACCAAACATTCAAGAAACAATAGAAATTCTCCACAAACTCTTCCCGAAAGTAGAAAAGAGAACACTTATCAACCCATTCTATGAGGCCAGTATTACCCTCATACCTGACAACGACATCATAAGAAAAGTACAGACTCTTCTGAATATGGATGCTGAAGTCAACAAAATACTAGCAAACGGAAACTAGTAACAAAAAACAAGAATTATACATCATATCCAAGTGGGATTTATTCCAGGGGTGAAAGGTTGGTTGAATATCTGAAAATCAATTCATGTAATGTATCAATAGAATAAAAAACAAAAATCATATGATCATCTCAATAGATCCAGAAAGGGCATTTGACAAAACCCAACCCCCTTTCATAATAAAAACACTCAACAAACTAGGAATAGACAGGAACTTCCTCAACCTTGTAAAGGGCATTTATAAAAAACCCACAGCTAACAACTCACTCAATGGAAAAAGACTGGATGCTTTCCCCCTCAGATCAGGAACAAGACAAGGATGCTCACTCTCACCACTCATATTTTTTCAGCATGGTACTGGAGTTTCTAGCTAGGGCAAACAGGCAAGAAAAAGGGGGAAAAAAGCATCCAGATTAAAAAGTAAAACTCTCTCTGTTCACAGATGACATGATCTTGTGTACAGAAAATCCTAAGGAATCTACCAAGAAACTATTAGAACTAATAAATGAGTTCAGTGAGGTTTCTGAATACAACATCAATAATAAAAATCAATTGTACTTCTATCCACTTGTAATCAACAATCCGAAAATGAAATTATGCAATTTCACTCATAACAGCATCAAAAAAAAATCTTAGGAATAATTTTAACAAAAGAATTGCAACACTAGACAGAAGTTGTTACTCTGCAACTATAAAACACTGTTGAAAGAAATGAAGAAAGCACTAAATACACATCCCATTTTCATGGATCAGAAGACTCAATATTGCTAAGAAGGCAATACTCTACAAACTAACCTACAGATTCAAAGCAATTCCTACCATAATCCCAGCTGCCTTATTTGTACAAATTGCCAAGCTGATTCTAAATTTGTATAGAATTGGAAAGGATCCAGAATAGCCAAAACCCGTTGCCTTGGAGTCGATTCCGACTCATAGTGACCCTATAGGACAGAGTAGAACTGCTCCATAGAGTTTCCAAGGAGCGCCGGGTTGATATGAACTGCTGCCTTTTTGGTTAGCAGCCATAGCACTTAACCACTACACCACCAGGGTTTCCAGAACAGCCAAAGCAATCCTGAAAAAGAAGAATAAAGTGGGAGAACTCACACTTCCCAATTTCAAAACTCATGACAAAGCAGAAAAAATATCAAAATTAAAAACTTTTGTGATTCAAAGGGCATTATCAAGAGAGTGACAAGACAACCCACAGAATGGGAGAAGAAATTCAGAAATCATGTATCTGATAAGGGACCTGTATCTAGAATATACAAAGAACTCTTACAACTTAATAATAAAAAGATAAATAACTCAATTAAAAAATGGGAAAAGAACTTAAATAGACATTGCTCCAAGGAAGATACACAAATGGCCAAAAAGCACATGTAAACATACTTGACATCTTTCGTCATCAGGGAAATGAAAATGAATACCACAATGATATACCACTTAACATCCAATAGGATGGCTAGAATCAAAATGTCAGATAATAATAACAAGTGTTGGTGAGGATGTGGAGAAATTGAAACCCTCATACACTGCTGGTGGGAACGGAAAACAGTCTAGCAGTTCCTCAAATGATTATACATAGTTACATTTACCAGTTGCTGTCAAGCAATTACAATATGACCCAGTAATTTTACTCCTAGGCATATACCCAAGAGAAATGAAAACATATGTCCACACAAAAACATGTACATAAAAGTTTCTATCAACATTATCTGTAACAGTCAAAAGTTGGAAATAATCCAAATGTCCATTAACTGATGAATGGATGAAGAAAATGTGGTGTATCCATACAATGGAATATTATTCAACCATAAAAAAGAAGTACTGATATATGCCACAAAGTGGATGACCCCTGAAAACATGCAAATATGCAAAGTGAAAGAAGCCAGTTACAAAAGACCACATATGCTATGATTCCATTTATATGTCCAAAATAAGCAAACTTATGGGGACAGAAAGTAGATTAGTAGTTGCTTAAGGCTGGGAGGGGTGGGGGCATAGAGAGGTGATAGCCAAAGGGTACAGAGTTTCCTTTTGAGGTGATGAAAGCATTCTAAAATTTACTGTGGTGATGGCTGTACATATCTATGAATACACTAAAATCCACTGAATTGTACACTTTAAATGGGTGTATTGTTTGGTATTTGAATTATATCTCAATAAAGCTGTTTAAAAAAAACAAATCAAGAAAAAGCGTGATCTGTGTCAGGATCAATACAGCAGAGTTCTTTAAACTTGGATAAATGGTGCTAAGAGAAACTATGATGCCTCAGTTTCTATCATTTAAATATTTATAAAATAAATTTTATTAATATTCTATAAAGTCTCAGGCTGCTAAACAAAAGGTCAGCAGTTTGAATCCACCAGCTGCTCCTTGGAAACCCTATGAGGCAGTTCTACTCTGTCCTGTGGGGTCACTGTGAGTTGGAATCGACTTGACAGCATATTACAACAGTAGAGAGGACACTATATAATAAATATTATCATACAAAATCTTCTAACTTAAGGATTATTTTTATTATTAAGGCATTTCCCTCCATTACTAGTACCTTAGTAATTATTAGACAAGTATCTTTATAACTCAAGAAACATTTTGTGGGGCTACTGTCTGTCAGTCTTATTTACCCTTATATAAGTACCTGACACACAGAAAGCAATAAATGAAGAAATAAATGGCCTTGAAGCCTGTTATTTATCCACACAGGGACTTAGTTTCCTCATCTGCAAAATTAGAGGGGCTGGATATGATAGTCTCTAAATCAGCACTGCCCAACAGAACTTTCTGCAATGATGGAAATATATATCTGTGCTATCCAATACAGTAGCTACTAGTTGCATGTGGCTATTGAGCACTTGAAATGTTCCCAGTGCAACTGAGGAACTAATTTTCTCTTATTTTATTTAAATTTAAATAGTTACATGAGGCTATACCAATATACCTATTGTTGTTATTGTTAGTTGCTGTTGAGTCAGTTTGACTCATAGTGACCCCATGTAACAGAGCAGAACTGCTCTATAGGGTTTTCTTGGAGCCCTGGTGGCGAAGTGGTTAAGAGCTCCGGATGCTAACCAAAAGGTCGGCAATTCGAATCCACCAGCCGCTCCTTGGAAACCCTGTGGGGCAGTTCCACTCTGTCCTATAGGGTCACTATGAGTCGGAATCGACTGGATGGCACACAACAACAACAACAATCTTTAATGAAGCAGAGCTCTAGGTCCTTCTCCCACAAAGTTGCTGGGTAGGTCTGAGCCGCCATTTCAGTTAGCAGCCGAATGCTTAACCATTGCGCTACCAGGGCTCGTTCACATGAGGCTAGTGGCTACCATATTGCACAACACAGCTCTATTGCATGATTCTGGGTGAAAAATACATCTTGCAATGCATTCCAGTAATCACATACATGTGGGTGTGTGTATATACACATGAACAAAAGTTCATAAAACAATACTTCCTTTACTATATGTGAAGCACTGACATTTTCTTTTCCGGTCTACTGAATTTCATCTAAGAAAAGTGCTGATTCGACTCATTAAAATAATTTCATAACACTGTGTACTAAAGTTCCTTTCAGCTATAAAATACTATGCTATATACTAATGATTATCCTAAAAGTATGCATTCAATATTTATTTTGTAATCTTAATAACAGGTCACTAATTAAGTTGAAGGTGCCTCAGGTTACATCAGCTTCAACTCTGAAAGCTTTATAATCATTCCTTGATCCCTGTTAAATGCACATTTAAAAAAAAATCAAATGATGCAATACATTGGGCAAATTTGCTGCAAAAGATCTCTTTAAAGTGTTAAAAAAGCAAAGATGTCACTTTAAGGACTAAGGTGTGCCTGACTCAAGCCATGGTGTTTTCAATCACCTCATGCGCATGTGAAAGCTGGACAATGAATAAGGAAGACCAAAGAAGAACTGATGCCTTTGAATTATGGTATTGGCAAAGAATATTGAATATACCATGGACTGCCAGAAGAACGAACAAATCTGTCTTGGAAGAAGTACAGACAGAATGCTCCTTAGAAGCAAGGGTGGCGAAAATTCATCTCACATACTTTGGACATGTTATCAGGAGGGATCAGTCCCTGGAGAAGGACATCATGCTTGGTGAAGCAGATGGTCAGCAAAAAAGAGGAAGATCCTCAAGGAGATGGATTGACACAGTGGCTGCAACAATGGGCTCAAGCATAACAACGATTGTGAGGATGGTGCAGGATCCAGCAGTGTTTCCTTCTGTTGTACACTGGGTCGCTGAGTCGGAACCGACTCGATGGCATCAAACAACAACAGTCTAGTGTCATCCACTATTCTCACTGCTTGGAATGTTTTCCCCAGTTCTATTAGCAGCATGAGAGCTTCCCTATAATCTGATCCTAATTATCACTATTTCCTCTGGATGCCTATAACCCTTTATTGTTCATACTATGTATCTGATATTTAACTTAATATCTCAGTTTGTTAATTATTCTTGTAATGAACAGGTTCAACCTCCTTAACTAAATTGTACAGTTTTTGAAGGCATAACTGATCTGTTTCTCTTGGTACCATTAACAGACGTTAAATATTTGTCATCGTAGAATAAAAATTTAAGAGGTTATCTGTTCCTCTTACAAAGCTGACAATACTTTAAAGTCATACTGATGAACAAGTAGGGGCAATATATAGAAAATATATATTTTTGTCAATATATAGAAAATAAAAAGATATACTGAAATACATCAAAAACAAATAATCAAAAAACTGTTCTTGAGCGAGAGGTAGTAACAGATGCAAACATAAAGAGACGTGCTACAACCACAGATAGCTACTACATTCATTAGTTAAGGACAAGTAGCCTTATGGCTCCCAAAGGGATCCGTGCACACAGAAAAACAACTGTATTTTCAGATCAACTGGTAGTCATGTTTACATATGAATTCAGGGCGGTCTATCTTTTGGAGAAAAAGATAATTACAGTTTTGGCCTATCAAGGAGCACTGCCTGTCAACAAGGGAGCTAACTGGTGCTAACTCAATTTGCCACTTATTTATAAGTAGCTTGCCGTCATCCTACAGTGTCCAACTTGGTACTTTCGACTGAGTTAAATCTGAACCACAGGCAAATTGGTCCCAAATTCCAAACTCTGGGAAGTTGCCCACTTTGCTTTTTCATTTAGAAAGGTAAGCAGGCGGGAATGGTATCTATCCCAACTCTTAAAGAAAATTCTACGAGTCACCAGGGCCCTACGCGCCCTCTGCCTGGTCACCCCCGCTCCCATTCCCATTTGCAGTCGCCAAAGGTTTTCTTCACCCGCTCTTCTAATTACTAACCCTAACTTGCTTCACTTACTGCTGCTCCGGGTTAGCTCTGACAATCTTCTTGGAACTCTCTCTGACCCGAGGTCACTAGGGCAACCTCTTTCCCCATAGGTCCCGTTACCCTTCACCCTATCTTCCACGTGAACGCCATCTCACCTGGTAGATTCCAGCGCTTCCCGAGGCGCCTAGCTGACGTGACCTCCATTGCGGAACTGACCCGCGAACAGAGACTAGATGCCGGATCAGAATCGCTGAGCGTCGGCGTTTTTCGAAAGTAGCCGCCGCGGCTGCCCAGCGCCAAAAAGGTACAGCGAGCAGCGCCATCTTGAGCGAGGAAAGAGGAACCGAAAGCAGAGGATTGTGGGACATGGGCGGACCAAACACGGCTCCCTTAATCGTCTCTCCCATCCCCCCTCGTTTTCCCAGGACCCAACACCTGAAACAGGTTTTATCTGAGGTGTTTGTTCTTACAAAACCTGGAATATCGAGGAAGCGTTTTCTTTCTTTTTTGTCTTAGAGTTAAATTTGAACGACCAGTTAAATTTGAATTTCACATAAAGAACCAATCATTTTTTAGTTTGAGTATCTCCCAAATACTGCGTTTGCTAAATCTGGCAACCCTATCATGTCCTTCATTCAACTCTTCTCTTACTGCTTCCAACTCAGTACCATGCTCCACTCTCCATTTTCCCTATGCATATTCTTATCTTCACTACTCCGTGGACAATAGTTAGAGTCACATTAAACTACAGGCATTAATTTCGACCAGGAGGAGGCTTCGTCTGTTAGATTCACCGTCTCTCCACCTGGTAAGCGCTTTTACTTGGCTAATAGTTCTTCCCTTTCGCGCAAACTTTGGGACGGTTTTCCTTTAGGTCTATTGCCCTTGAGACAGCTACAAACACACACATCTTTACTCACCTTAATTTGCCTCTCTTTCTAGCTCTACCCTTTGCTTTCTGCAGCGTCCCTAATTATTGCCAAACAGCTAGATTGACAGAGGGATGGTAAAGTGAAAATGTATGTAGAGAAGTCCATGTTTAAAGATAAATTTATATTCTTTTGTCATCACTGCCATCAAATAAAATAATGTCAAAATACGTTTACAGTTGCCTGGGAAACTGCATTTCCAAGTGTAAATGTCACCTGAAACCCTGGAGGTCGTAATGCAATTGCAATTTTATATTCATTGCTGCATCCTTAAATCTTTCACATTGACGGACAAATAATTATGAACTCCTATAGGGTCGCTATGAGTCAGAATCTACTGGGCGGCAACAGGTTTGGTTTTTTGGTTTCTGTGTTTTTTTAGAGGCACTGTGGACTAATGATAAGTCTGATGAAGACATAGCAAGCATTGTGAGGATGGCGCAGGACCAAGCAGTGTTTCTTCCGTTGTACTTAGGGTTGCTATGAGTCCAAACTGATTCGATGGTACCTAATGACAGCAACGTGTGTAGCCCCTGCAGTTAGCTTTACTTTGTTCCAAGATTCGTATTACACACCAGGTTTCCAGGGGAAGGAATGATTCAGCTGAGTTATTTAAAGAACAATATAGAATTTTATAATTGAAGAGGTTGAACGAAATTCCATGTAAAGGAGGTGACATGTTTAAAAGCAAGAAGGCATAAGAAAACAGCGTTTTCACACAGCCTCCCCCAGACTGAGTCCAGCACAACTAGATAGTGCCCAGCTACCACCAACAACTGCTCTGACAGGGATCACAATAAAAGGTCCCGGGCAGAGATGGAGATAAATGTAGAACAAAATTCTAACTCACAAAAAAAGACCAGACTTACTGGTCTGACAGAGACTGGAGAAACCCCGAGAGTATGGCCCCTGGACACCCTTTTAACGCAGTATTGAAGTCACTCCTGAGGTTCACCCTTCAGCCAAAGATTAGACAGGCCCATAAAACAAAAGGAGACTAAAGGGGTACACCAGCCCAGGGACAAGGACAGGAAGGCAGGAGAGGACAGGAAAGCTGGTAATGGGGAACCCAAGGTTGAGAAGGGAGAGTGTTGACACATCGTAGGGTTGGCAACCAATGTCACAAAACAATACGTGTATTAATTGTTTAATGAGAAATTAATTTGCTCTGTAAACCTTCATCTAAAGCACAATTTTTAAAAAAAAAGAAGGAAAGAAAACTGTTTTCAGATTCAGGAGTGCAGGGAGTGTGTGGCAGTGTAGTAGGAGATGAGCCTGGGTGAGCAGAGGCATGATGGTGAAGGTCCTTGTATTTCATTCTAAGAAGCTAATACTTTATCCTGTAGCCAGTGAAGGGTTTTAATCAGGAAAGTAACAGGGTCAGATTTATATGTACGTTAAACTACTCTGGCTTAAATAGGAAGGCTGGATTGGAGAGAGTTCTGATTGGAGTCATGAAGTTAATGCAATAGTTCAGTCATAAAATAAAGGCCTGAGCCTGGCAGGAGCAGTGACAGTAGGTCAACTGCATAGATATTAAAAAGGTAGAATTGACAGGACTTGATGACTAATAAGGAGCCCTGGTGGCACAGTGGTTAAGTGCTGGGCTGCTAACCAAAAGGTCAGGGGTTCGAACCCACCAGCCACTCTGAGGAAGAAAGATGTGGCAGCCTGCTTGCATAAAGATTACAGCCTTGGAAACCCTATGGGGAAGTTCTACTCTGTCCTGTAGGGTCACTATGAGCCGGAATCGAGTTGACAGCAATGGGTTTGGTGACTATTGGGTGTTTCTGGCTTCATATCGTCTCGTTGACGGTAGATCAGTAATGGCCTCTTCTATCAGTGACCACATCATTATCAATAAATATTTATTCATCTAGTCTATGTAAAACAGAACACTCTACACTAGGATGTCTGCCAAGGATTTCTATCAAGGATGCACACTGCCCCAGGTAAGCCATTGTCCAGTAATGTTCTACTTTTTGAAAAAATGTAGGAACCCAACCAACATATACTGTCATATATAATGTGACAACATAATATCTTATATTTTATACTTTTAGAAACACACACATTATCTTGCTTGATCTTAATAGCAGCTGTCTATGGGTGTTATTAGTCATTTCTAGTGGGAAAAGAGAACCAGGGCCAGATGGTGATAGAGCCAGAACTAGAACCATGGTATTCTGGCTCCTATTCCATTGCTCTTTCCACTAGAAAATGTTGCCTATGCTCAAACACAAGATTTAACTGCAGGTCCCTAGGAGCAATATAGAATCATAAGATTTTAAATTAGGAAAGACTGCAGAAATCTTACCCTACAGGTGATTGCTCAAGAACCTTAAGTTTCATTAAAATCACCTACAGGAATTATTGGTATGGGACAACAGTTGTGAGGTCTTTGAATGGAGTCAATATATTTTTACTGAAGTAGTTCTCATTGTAAGCCAACTCCTCTGATTAAGAAATACAAATAACATTGGAATACACAAACAGCTACTGTATGATTAACTAAGGTGGATCAGACTTGAGCCAAATAAGACAAAGAAAATTTCCAGTGCACCCAGAAATAGAACATGAAGTATAGTGATAGAGTTGTGCACCACTGGGGAACAGAAGCAACACACAGGTCAACTTTATTTGCGGTAAGAGTCAGACATAAAGAGGCAGAGGTACATACAATAAAAGCCTCTATAAATAGATGCTACAGCCACAAATCACATGCTAGAATTTAAGGTATACAATAATTATACCTGTATGTGTATAATATTTTACAATTTACAAAGTGCTTTTTCATACCTTATTTAATCCTCACATCAACCCTGGAGAATAGGAATTGTTTATTAATTTATTA
Organism: Trichechus manatus latirostris; assembly: GCF_000243295.1. Lineage (NCBI taxonomy): Eukaryota > Metazoa > Chordata > Mammalia > Sirenia > Trichechidae > Trichechus > Trichechus manatus. Next base: position 13,063,406 of record NW_004444006.1, read on the forward strand.
CATTTATTCCCATGTTTATGAGGAAACTGAGGATGAGATAGTTTTTGACTGGATAGAGATCACAGAGCTAATGGGACGGAAACCAAATCTAGGTTTTATGACTTGACTCTAAATCCAGTGCTCTTTAAATTACACCTGAAATGTGGAAGAAACACTTGAGTACTGCAAGAAGGCCACAGTTTTACATAGGCTAGTTGAATAAATATGCATTGATGATGATGTGGTCACTGATAGAAGAGGCCATTACTGATCTACCATCAACAAGACAACATGAAGCCAGAAACATTCAATAGTCACCAAACCCATTGCTGTTTCTAGAAATTATTCCCACCTCAGGGTCTTTGTACTTGCGTTTCCCTCTACCTGGAACATCCTTCCTGTAGACTTTCTAATGGATAGCATTTTCTTGACATTCAGGTCTCAACTCAAATTTCACCTGCTTAGAGAAGCTTTCCAAGAGCACCTTATGTGAGGAAGTCCCTGCCACTCTCTATCACATTTCCTTGTTTAGTTTCCCTTAACATCTTGCTATTCAAAGTGAAGTCCATGGATCAGTAGCATTGACCTGGGAGCTAGCTGGAAATGCGGAATTTCAAACCCCACTCCAGACCAACTAATTCAGAATCTGAATTTTAGCAAGATTCCCCAGGTTATTGATATGCACATTAAAGTATGAGAAGCAGTGTTTTAGAGCATGTATCACTTTTTTAAACTATCTTTTTATTTTTCATGTCTTTTATGACATTAAGAAATATTTAATCATAACTGAAAATTGTGAAGAAAATATAATACACAACCATGTACCCACAACCCAGCTTAGTCATAGCTTGATATTTTATTATATTTGCTTTAGGTCTTAAAAAATAATAATATAGTTGAAGATCCATCAGACACCTCTCTCTAATCCAATTTTCTTTGTCTTTATGGGTTTATTCCTGTTTTATTCCTTTACTGTTAATTAGTTGAGGTTTTCAAAAGAAGAGGAAATAATGGGTTTGATTAATCCACCATGATTATTTGTATGTCCCACATATTTTATGAGGCTAGTATAAACTTAATATCAAATGTGAACAAGGACTGTACAAGAAAATTATAGGTCAATCTTACTTATGAACATAAATGAAAAACTAAAAAATAAAACACTGAATTCAATGCAGCATTATGTAAAAAAATTATATACATATGTATATTATATATGTACATATACATATGTATATTTATATATGTACATATACATATGTATATTTATATATGTACATATACATATGTATAGTTATATATGTATATGTTTATGTATGTGTGTGTATACACACACACACAACATGACCATAACCAAACCAAACCCATTGCCATTGAGTCAATTCTGACTCATAGCGACCCTATAGGACAGAGTAGAACTGCCCCATAGGGTTTCTAAGGCTGTAATCTTTATGGGAGCAAACTACCACATCTTCTTCCCACGGAACAGCTGGTAGATTTGAACTGCTGACCTTTCAGTTAGCAGCCGAGCACTTAACCACTCTGCCACTGGGGCTCTTTACATGACTAAGTAGGTTTTTTATCCAGGAATGCAAAGTTGGCTCAATATTTTAAAAAATATATTAATACGTATTCTATACCTGTTGAGAGTAGTGTACCATATATGCCCATTAGATCAAGGTTAAATGTCCATATGCTAGACAAATTTTATAGATATAGAAAAACAAAGTGATTCAGAAAAAGTATTCAATAGAATTCAACATTCATTCAAGATTTTAAAACTCTTAGTCAAATAGAAATAGGAAAGATTTTCTCTAATCTGATAAAGGGAATCACCCCTCCCCCCAAAAAAAATTATTCTACTTATTCAAGCATTCTACTTAAAGATGACAATTTATTAGTGTTCTCCTTAAAGATGGGACTATACCAAGAATTATCTCTTCTCACATTACTATTTGACATTGTTTTGGATGGAAGTAATATAAGTAAGATAAGAAATAGAATCAAAAGGTATAAGAATTGAAAGAGAGAAAATCTTAATTATTTATAGATGATACAATTTCCCACATAAAAAAAGATAATTTGTAGACAAACTAATAAAAACCAATAAGAGGAGGTGGAGCAAGATGAAGGAGCCCTGGTGGCAAGTGCTTAAGCACTCGGCTGCTAACCACCAGCCACTCCGCGGGAGAAAGATGTGGCAGTCTGCTTCCCTAAAGATTACGGCCTTGGAAACCCTATCGTGGCAGTTCTACTCTGTTTTACAGGGTCGCTATGAGTCAGAATCAAATCTATGGCAGTGGGTTTGGAGCAAGATGACTGTTAAACAGTCACAGGCCTGAACCCCCACAACAATTATAGAAGAAAACAGTGATAAAATCGATATTCTCAGTACCAATGGGAACACTGAATCAAGCAAAAGGTGGCATACACGCCACAGAAGAGCAGTGCGGCCCAGACTTTGTGAACAGCCAGGCCACGGTGAACGCAGCTCAGGGAAGGACGGAGAACTAAGAATGGGCTCTGTGGCGCTTGGCAGGCCCAAGACCTCCCGGCTCCTGGAAGGAAGCGGCATGAGGAGCACACTGTCGCCCGGACTTTGTAAACATCTAGGGTCCAGGGGAAGGCACTATGGAGAGGAGGGACGCCGGAGCATGCAGACCTGAGAAAGGGCACCGTGGCGCCTTGCAGGCCTGAATCCTCTTGAGTCCTGGGAGGGAGCTGTGTGGAGTGCGCAACGCAGCCTGGACTGTGTGAGCAGCCAGGCCTGGGAAAGAGAGACACACTGAACAAAGCGCGGCTGAAACTCCTGAGCAGGCGACTTCGCATAGGTGTTGCGGCGAGCACACAGGCACAGGAGTCCTGGTTGAGTCCTGGGGAAGAGAAATATAGTGAGCACAGTGCGGGCCTGAGTACATGAACAATGAGGACACTTGGTGAATTGACAGCCGCTGCCACTTTCGGGGTGGGACTCTGAGGCTAGTGCTGCACAGCTAACGCCCCCAGAGGGGAGAATTGTGGTGAGTCTGGGACAACTGCAGCTCCTGGGGGAGAGTCTTGGGCCAGAGTTGCATGGCTAGTGCTGACAGTGGGGGGAATTCTGCAGTGAGCATTCAGTGACAGCTGGTAAACCCAAACAGGAGGGCAGGCACAGGGGGTGGGCACAGACAGCATCCTTCAGGGGCAGGGAGAGTCCAGTGCCAGAGTAAGATGATCAACGTCGCTGAAATCTGGTGGTAAGGCGACCACAAGAGGTGTTACAAGCCAGAGTTTGGTGCTGCAGGGGCACTGCCAGCACCCCTAACCAGGGAACCTAGACATAAAGTGTATCAGAGTAATGTGGGCAGTGGCCCCAATATTTTGTGGATAGGCAACCACAGATGCTACCAGCCATAAAGTTTGGTGCTGAAGTGGCCCCCCACTGGGGGAACTTAGAGGTGAAATGGTGATGGCCAGCACCCCTGGACATGAAAAACAGCAGGAAAGAGACAACAGCAGGCGCATCTAGAAGGGGAGTCTGGAGTCGAGGCAGAGAACTACAACCTTCAATAGTTTAAAATAATAACAATAATAAAGAAGAAGAGCAAACTATAGAGAAGGGGAAGAATCTAATCTCCAGACTTGTTAGATGCCGTAGAGTCGGTTATGACTTATAGTGACCCTATGTACATCAGAATGAGACACTGCCCGGTCCTGTGACATCCTCACAATTGTTGCTATGTTTGAGCCCCTTGTTGAAGCCACTGTGTCAGTCCATCTCGATGAGAGTTTTCCTTTTTTTCACTGACCCTCTACTTTACCAAGAATGATGTCCTTCCCCAGGAACTCATCTCTCCTGATAACATGTTCAAAGTATGTGAGATGTAGTCTCGCCATCCTTGCTTCTAAGGGGCATTCTGGTTGTACTTCTTCCAAGACAGATTTGTTCGTTCTTTCGGCAGTCCATAGTATATTCAATATTCTTCACCAATACTACAATTCAAAGGCATCAATTCTTCTTCAATCTTCCTTATTTATTGTCCATCTTTCGCATGCATATGAGGCGATTGAAAACACCGTGGCTTGGGTCAGACGCACCTTAGTCTTTGAGGTGACATCTTTGCTTTTCAACACTTTAAAGAGGTCTTTTGCAACAGATTTGCCCAATGCAATGCGTCTTTTGATTTCTTGACTGCTGCTTCCATGGTTGTTAATTGTAGAACCAAGTAAAATGAAATCCTCGACAACTTTAATCTTTTCTCCGTTCATCATGGTGTTGCTTATAGGTCCAGTTGTGAGGATTTTTGTTTTCTTTATATTGAGGTGAAGCCTGTGTGTGTTCTTTGATCTTCACCAGTAAGTGCTTCAAGTCCTCTTAACTTTCAGCAAGCAATGTTGTATCATCTGCATATCACAGGTTGTTAATGAGTCTTCTTCCAATCTTGATGCCCTGTTCTTCTTCATATAGTCCACCTTCTCGGATTATTTGCTCAACATACAAATTAAATAGGTGTGGTGAAAGGATGGAGTTCCCATTCTTCACAATGTTATCCATAATTGGTTATGATCCACACAGTCGAATGCCTTTGTGTAGTCAATAAAACACAGGTAAACATATTTCTGGTACTCTCTGCTTTCAGCCAGAATCCATCTGACATCAGCAATGATATCCCTGTTTCCACATCCTCCTCTGAATCCAGCTTGAATTTCTGGCAGTTCCCTATCAATGTACTGCCGCAGCCGCTTTTGAATTATCTTCAGCAAAATTTTACTTGCTTGTGATATTAATGATATTGTTCGATAATTTCCGCATTCCGTTGGATCACCTTTCTTGGGAATAGGCATAAATATGGATCTCTTCCAGTCGGTTGACCAGGTAACTGTCTTCCAAATTTCTTGGCATAGACGAGTGAGCACTTCCAGTGCTGCATCTGTTTGTTGAAACATCTCAATTGGTATTCCATCAATTCCTGGAGATTTGTTTTTCACCAATGCCTTCAGTGCAGCTTGGACTTCTTCTTTTAGTACCACTGGTTCCTGATCATATGCTACCTCCTGAAATAGTTGAATGTCAACCAATTCTTTTTGGTATAGTGACTCTGTATATTCCTTCCATCTTCTTCTGATGGAACATCAAGTAGCTAACGCAAAAGGAAGAAATGATGAAATAAAAGAGCTGAGCAGAAGATTTCAAAGAGTGGCATGAGAAGACAAAGTATTATAAGGACATGTGCAAATACCTGGAGATCTCAAGACAGCACAGTAAAATAGCTTAATGGATCATAACAGGATCCATACCTCACACCATGCACAAAAACCAATTCAAAATATATCAAGGACCTAAATGTGAAAACTAAAACCATGAAATTCTTAGAAGCAAATGTAGGGGCAAGGCTGTGGAACCTAGTTCTTAATGATGCGTCATCAGATATGACAACAAAAGCAGAACAACAGAAGACAAAGTAGATCAATGGTACCTCATAAACATAAAATACTTTTGTTCGAAGGAATCTATCAATAAAGTGAGTAGATAACCTACAGACTGGGAGAAAATTTGGGGGAAACATATATCCAATAAAGGTCTAATATCCAAAATATGTATAAAACTTTCACAACTTAACAACAAAGAAAGACAAATCACTCAACCAAAAAATGGACAGAGGACTTGAACAGACATTTCACCAAACAATATTCAAATGACCCAATAAGCACATGAAAAGTTGCTCAACATCATTAGCCATTAGGGATATGCAAATCAAAATGTCAATAAGATACCACCTCACACATATTAGAATTGCAATGATTAAAAAAAAGGAAAACAACAGGTGTTGGTGAAGTTGTGGAGAAAGTGGAACCCTCATCAATTGCTGGTGGGAATGTAAAATGGTACAGCCACTGTGGAAAACAATTTGGCAGTTCCTCAAAAAGTTGAACATAGAACTACCATATGACCCAGCAATCCCAATCCAACGTCTATACCCAGAAGAAGTGAAGGTAGGAAAGCAAACAGAAACCTGCACACCAATATCCACTGTAGCACTTTTCACAGTAGCCAAAAGGTGGAAACAACCAAAATGTCCATGAATAGATGATTGGAAAAACAAAATGTGGTATATACACACAATGGAATACTACTCAGCCATAAAGAGAAATGAAGTCCTGATGTGTGCCACCAAAAACAAACAAACAAACAAACCCATTGCCATTGAGTCAATTCTGACTCATAGTAACCCTATAGAAGAGTAGAACTGCCCCATAGGGTTTCCAAGGCTGTTATCTTTAAGGAAGCAGACTGCCACATCTTTCTTCCAAGGAGCAGCTAGTGGGTTCCAACCGCTGACCTTTTGATTAGCAGACGAGTTCTTAACCACTGTGCCACCAGGGCACCCTTTGATGCATGCCACAACATAGATGAATCTTGAAAACATCACAATGAGTGAAATGACAAATATTATATGAACTCACTTATATGAAATAAGTCGGAGTCAACTCAACAGCAAGGGTTTTTTTTTTTTTTTTTGGTTTATGAAACCAAAGATTATCGGTGGTTATGGCAGAGCAGGGGGAGAGTAGAGGGGAAAAGGGGAAGTGTTTGCTTGGGAGGCATTGAGGTTATGTTAATGGTGGTGGAATGATTTGGCAAAGGGTAGAGAGAATGGTTGCACAACTTGAAGAATGTAGTTAATGTTACTGAATTGTACTTGTAGAAATTGTTGCGATATCATGTGTTTTGTTATGTATATTTTCACCATGATAAAATTAAAAAAAAAAATAAGCGAGTTAAACAGGTTGCTAAATAGAAGATCGACCCAAAATAACCCAGTAAAGAATATCAAAAATTTAAAAACTGTTTAATTTTTCTGAACTTTTACTACTTATTTGTGTGCTTCCTGTGTAAGTGTTAAAAATTTTCCCAGTATGAATGTGGATTTGTTGATTTCTCATTGTAATCTGGTCAACTATTTATATATTAAGTTGATGTTATGAGGTGCATACAGGTTCATGATAGTTATATCTTCTTGGTGGTTGGTAAAAGATTATCGTTAAGTTATTTCCCTTTTATTTATATTAATAATTCTTGCCAAAAATTCTCTCTTGCCTAATACTAATATTGCCATATCTTTGCCTAATATATCTTTTTCTACTCCTTTATTGTTAGTCTTTCTGTGTGGTTGTGTTTTACTTGTGTCTTTTGTAAGCAACTTGCACTTAGATTTTTTCTATCCAATCTGAGATTCTCTTTTAATAGGCAAACATTTATTTATTAATTTTAAACCTATTTGTGGTTGTTTCTATCATCTTATTGTGTGTTTTATTTTTGCCATAGTTTTTGTTTGCTTCTTTTTCCCTCCTTTTTTGCCTTTAGATGAAATGACTGAATATTTCCCCCTACTGATTTGAAAGTTACGCACGGATGACACTTTCACGGATTACACTTAAAATTTTAAAGATGCATATGTTACTGTACATTTTTCTAACAGAGTCTAATTAATATTTCTAGTGTACTTCCAAAAGAGACAAGAATTTTAGAACTCTGAACTTTTCCCTCCTATGTTCCATGTTATAGTAGTTTAGAATTTTAATTCTATAAGCCTCTTCAAATTCCTCGCTGCGGTCTAGTTGATTGCGAATCATAGGGACCCTACAGGACAGAATAGAACTGCTCCATAGGGCTTCCAAGGCTGTAACCTTTATGGAAACAGACTTCCCCCAGAGCTGCTGGTGGGTTCGAACCACTGACCATTTGGTTAACAGCCGAGTGCTTAACCACTACGCCACGACAGCTCCTTCTCTTCAAATTAGTTGGTATTATCATGTTGCTTTTTTTTTCCTGAGTGATTGCTAGGGTTCTTTTTATTTGTCGCTAATTTTTTTTTTTTGTATTTTTTGTTGTACTGTAGATGAAGGTATACAGGGCAAACTAGCTTCTAGTTAAACAATATACCTATTGTTTTATGACATTGGTTGCCAACCCCACTATATGTCAACCCTCTCCCCTTCTCAACCTTATGTTCCCCGTTACGAGCTTTCCTGTCCCTTCCTGCCTTCTTGTCCTTGCCCCTGGGCTGGTGTGCCCATTTAGTATCATTTTGTTTTGTGGGTCTGTCTAATCTTTCGCTGAAGGGTGAACCTCAGAAGTGACTTCATTACTGAGTTAAGAGGGTGTGTGTGTGTGGGGGGGCTATACACTCGGGGTTTCTCCAGTCTCTGTCAGACCAGTAAGTCTGGTCTTTTTTTTTTAGTTTTTCGTGAGTTAGAATTTTGTTCTACATTTATCTCCATCTCTGCCCAGGACCTTTTATTGTGATCTCTGTCAGAGCAGTTGGTGGTGGTAGCTGGGCACTATCTAGTTGTGCTGGACTCAGTCTGGTGGAGGCTGTGGTAGTTGTGGTCCATTAGTCCTTTGGACTAATCTTTCTTTCACTTGTGTCTTTGGATTTCTTCATTCTCCCTTGCTCCAGAGGGAGTGAGAACAGTGGAGTATCTCAGATGACTGCTCACAAGCTTTTAAGACCCCATACGCTACTCACCAAAGTAGAATGTAGAACATTTCTTTATAAACTATTTTATGCCAATTGAGCTAGATGTTCCCCAAGACCATGGTCCCCACAGCCCTCAGCCCAGTAATTTGGTCCCTCAGGGAGTTTGGATGTGTCTATGGAGCTTCCATGACCTTGCCTTGGACAAATCGTGCAGGCTTCCCCAGTGTTGTGTACTGTCTTACCCTTCAACAAAGTTACCACTTATGTGTTGTCTATTTAGTGTCTTCCCTCCCTAGCCCTCCCCTCCCTCATAACCATCAAAGATTCTTTTTGTGTATAAATCTTTTCATGAGTTTTTATAGTAGTGGTCTCATACAATATTTGTCATGTGATTGACTTACTTCACTCAGCATGATGCCCTCCAGATTCACCCATGTTGTGAGATGTTTCGCAGATTCATCATTGTTCTTTACTGTTGCATAGTATTCCATTTTGTGTATGTATCACAGTTCGTTGATCCATTCATCTATGGATGGGCACCTAGGTTTTTTCCATCTTTTTGCTATTGTGAATAATGCTGCAGTGAACATGGGTGTGCATATGTCTATTTGTGTGATGGCTCTTATTTCTCCAGGATATAATTCTAGGAGTGGGATTGCTGGATCAAATGGTATTTCTATTTTTAGCTTTTTAAGGAAGTGCCATATTGTTTTCCAAAATGGTTGTACCATTTTGCATTCCCACCAGCAGTGCATAAGAGATCCAATCTCCCCACAGCCTCTCCAACATTTATTTTCTGATTTTTTTTTTTTTATTCCTGCCAGTGATGTTGGGGTGAGATGGTACCTCACTGTGGTTTTCATTTGCATTTTTCTAATGGCTAGTGATCGCAAGCATTTCCTCATGTGTCTGTTAACTGCCTGAATGTCTTTTTTGGTGAAATGTCTATTCATATCCTTTCCCCGTTTTTAGTTGGATTATTTGTGGGGGTTTTTTTTTGTTGTTTTTTTTTTTTTTGTAGAGGTGTTGGATTTTCCTATAGATTTTAGAGATTAGAACTTCTTCGGATTTGTCATAGCCAAAAAATTTTTTTTCCCCAATCTGTACGTTCTCTTTTTACTCTTTTGGTGAAGTCTTTTGATGAGCATAAGTGTTTAGTTTTTAGAAGATTCCAGTTATCTAGCTTATCTTCTGGTTTTTGTGTATTGTTAGTTATGGTTTGTATTCTGTTAATGCCATGTATTAGGACCGCTAGCATTGACCCTATTTTTTCTTCTACGATCTTTTTAGTTTTATATTTAGGTCTTTGATCCATTTTGAATTAGTTTTTGTGTATGGTGTGAGGTATGGGTCCTGTTTCATATTTTTGCAGATGGACATGCAGTTTTGCCAGCACCATTTGTTAAAAAGACTGTGTTTTCCCCATTTTATGGACTTTGGGTCTTTACCAAAGATCGGGTGACATTAGGTGGATGGATTTACATCTGGGTTCCCAATTCTGTTCCATTGGTCAATATATCTGTCATTGTAACAGTACCAGGCTGTTTTGACTACCGTAGCTATATAGTAGGTTCTAAGGTCAGGTAGTGCGAATCCTCCTACTTTATTCTTCTTTTTCTATAGTGCTTTACCTATCAGGGGCATCTTCCCTTTCCATATAAAGTTAATGATTAGTTTTCCCATTTCTTTAAGGAATGCTGTTGGTATTTGGATCAGCATTGCATTATATTTGTAGATTGCTTTGGGTAGAATTGACATTTTCACAATGTTGAGTCTATCTATCCATGAGCATGGTATGTTTTTCCATTTATGTAGATTTCTTTTGGTTTCTTGCCGTAGTGTTTTCTAGTTTTCTTAGTAAAGAAATTTACATTCCTGATTAGATTTATTCCAAAGTATTTTATTTTTTTTAGGGACTATTATAAATGGTATTGTTTTCCTGATTTTATTCTCATCGTTCTCTTTGTTGGTGTATAGGAATCGAACTGATTTTTGTATGTTTATCTTGTATCCTGCTACTCTGCTGAATCTTTCTATAAGTTCCATTAGTTTTCTCATGGAATCTTTTGGGTTTTCTATGTATAGTATCATATCATCCACAAATAGGGACAGTTTTACTTCTTCCTTACCAATTTGAATGGCCTTTATTTCTTTTTCTTGCCTTATTGCTCTAGCTAGGACTTCCAGCACAATGTTAAGTAGGAGTGGTGATAAAGGGAATCCTTGTCTTGTTCGTGTTCTCAAGGGGAATGTTTTCAGCCTCTCTCCATTAAGAATGATGTTGACTGTTGGTTTTGTATAGATGCCTTTTATTATGTTGAGGAATTTCCCTTCTATGTCTATTTTATTGAGAGTTTTTATCAGAAATGGGTGTTGGACTTTGTTGAATGCCTTTTCTGCATCGATTAAGATGATCATGTGATTCTTTTCTTTCCTTTTATTTATGTGGTGGATTACATTGATTGATTTTCTAATGTTGAACCATCCTTGCATACCTGGTATGAATCCTACTTGGTTGTGGTGCATTATTTTTTTGATATGATGCCGAATTCTATTGGCTAGAATTTTGTTGAGATTGTTTGCATCTATTCCCATTAGAGATATTGGTCTGTAATTTTCTCTTTTTGTGGTGTCTGCCTGGTTTTAGTATCAGGGTTATGCTGGCTTCATAGAATGAATTCAGAAGCATCCCTTCCTTTTCTATGTTCTGCAATAGTTTGAGTAGTACTGGTGTAATTTCTTCTCTAAAGATTCGGTAGAATTCTCTGGTGAATCCATCTGGGTCAGGACTTTTTTGTTGGGAGTTTTTTTTTTTATTATTACCTTTTCAATCTCTTCTCTTGTTATGGGTCTGTTCAGATTTTCAACATCACTTTGTGTTAGTTTGTGTAAATAGTGTGTTTCTAGAAATTTGTCCATTTCCTCTAGGTTTTCAAATTTGTTGGAGTATAGTTTATCACAGTACTTTGCTATGATCCTTTTTATTTCAGTTGGGTCCATTGTAATGTCCCCCATTTCATTTCTTATTTGAGTTATTTGCATCCTTTCCAGTTTTTACTTTGTCAGTTTGGCCAATGGTTTGTTGATTTTGTTGATCCTTTCAAAGAACCAACTTTTGGTTGTATTGATTCTTTCTATTGTTTGTCTGTTCTCTATTTCATTTATTTCTGCTCTGATCTTTATTATTTCCTTTCTTCTAGTAGCTGTGGGCTTCTTTTGCTGTTGTACTTTCTATTTGTTTGAGTTGTATAGCTAATGTTTTGATTTTGTCCCCTTCTTCTTTTTTGATGTGTGCATCTATTGCTATATATTGACCTCTGAGCACTGCCTTTGCTGTGTCCTAAAGGTTTTGGTATGGTGTGTTTTCATTCTCGTTTGATTCTAGGAATTTTTTAATTTCATCTTTGATTTCTTCTATTACCCAGTGGTTCTTAAGCAGGGTGTTATTCAGTTTCCATGTATTTGATTTTTTTCCCTTGCTCTTCCTGTTATTAATTTCTACTTTTAGAGTATTGTGATCAGAGAAGATACTTTGTATTATCTCAATGTTTTGGATTTTGTTGAGGGTTGATTTATGGCCTAAGATGTGGTCTATTCTGGAGAACGTTCCATGTGGTTTGGAAAAGAATGTGTACTTTGTGGCTGTTGGGTGGAGTTTTCTATATATGTCTGTCATGGATTGAATTGTGTCCCCAAAAAATATCTGTCATGATTCCCAGTATTGTATGATTGTGTACCATTTGGTAATCTGATGTGATTTCCTTATGTGTTGTAAACTCTATCACTATGATGTGCGGCAGTTATACTGATGAGGTCTACAAAATTAGATAGTGTCTTAAACCAATCTTTTCGAGATATAAAAGACAGAAGCGAGCAGAGGCACATGGGGACATCATACCACCAAGAAAGCAGAGCGCATCCTTTGGACCTGAAGTTCCTGCGCTGAGATGCTCCCAGAACAAGGGAAGACTGATGACATGGACCCTCCTCCAGAGTGGACACAGAAAGCCTTCCCCTGGAGCTGACTCCCTGAATTTGGACTTGTAACCTACTAGACTGTGAAAGAATAAACTTCTCTTTGTTAAAGCCATCCACTTGTGGTATTTCTATTATAGCAGTACTAGATGACTAAGACAATGTCTATGAGGTCAAGTTGGTTGATTGTGGCCCTTAGATCTTCTGTGTCTTTGTTGAGTTTCTTTCTAGATGTTTTGTCCTTCATTGAGAGTGGTCTGTTGAAATCTCCTACTATTATTGTGGAACTGTCAATTTCTCTTTTCAGTGCTGTTAGAGTTTGTTTTATGTATTTTGGAGCCCTGTCATTGGGTGTGTAGATATTTATTATGGTTATGTCTTCATGATGAAAGGTCTTTTTAATCATTATATAATGCCCTTCTTTGTCCTTTATGGTGGATTTTGTTTTTAAAGTTTATTTTATCTGAGATTAGTATTGCCACTCCTGCTTTTCTTTTTGGTACCTGTTTGCTTGATATATTTGTTCTGTCCTTTGATTTTTCATATATTTATATCTTTGTTTCTAAGGTGTGTCTCTTATAGACAGCATATTGATGTGTCTCTTTTTTTATTCATTCTGTCACTCTCTATCTCTTTACAGGTGCATTTATGCCATTTATGTTCAGTGTGATTATCGATAGGTGTGAGTTTATTGCTGTTATTTTGTAGTGCTTTTTTTGTGGTGCTGACATTTTCTTTGTTCATCTTACTCTCCCATACTTCCATTTGTTTGTGGATTTTTTTTCATTTCTTTTGTTTTTGCAGATATTGTGTTTACTGAGACTTTATGTTTTTCTTCTTTATTTTGATAATTAGGTTTGTTAACTTTCTTAGTGGTTACCTTGAAATTTACCCCTATCTTCCTAAGGTTGAACCAGTTTTTTATTACTCGGTATTGCCTTGACTTCCTCTCCACGTGAAAGTTTTATACCTACACCGTTTATTGCCTCTTTTATTGTTCCGAATTTGTTATCCATTGCAGATTAACCTCTCCAGTTTACTGTCATAAATCTTTTGGTTTTGTTTTATCCTTGAGTGTTTATTACCTAGTTTGGTATCTGGCTGATGCAGTCTTGCATCCTAGATTCAGGCTATTGTCTGATGTTGTTTGTTCTTTAACCAAGGACTCCCTTTAATAGTTATTGTATGTTTGGTTTGGTTTATACATATTCCCTTAAGTTTTGTTTATCTGGAAATGTCCTAATTTTGCCATCATATTCGAGTGAGAGTTTTGCAGGATGTATTACTCTTGGTTGCCAATTTTTTTCCTCAAAAGTTTTATATCTGTCATCCCATTGCCTTCTTGCCAGCATGGTTTCTTCCAAGTAATCAGAGCTTAGTCTTATTGTTTCCACTCTGTATGTGACTTTTTGTTTTTCTCAAGTTGCTCTCAGGATTCTTCCTTTGTCTTTGGTTTTAGTCAGTGTGACTGATATGTCTTGGTGATTTTCTTTTGGGTTCTACCCTATATGGGGTTTTTTGAGCTTCTTGGATTGTCAGTTTTTCATCTTTCATGATATTAGGGAAGTTTTCTGTCAGCAATTCTTCAATGATCTTCTCTGTTTTTCCATTTTTTTCCTCTGTTCTGTAACTCCAATCACTCGAAAATTTTTGCTTTTGATTGAATCCCACATTGTTCTCAGGGTTTCTTCATTTTTTCGTTCTTTTCTCTGATTTTTCCTCAAAGTGGTATCCAAGGATTTGTCTTCAATTTCTCTGATCCTATCTTCCATTGTTTCACACTTTCTCCTCTAACCTTCTATGACACTGTCCATTTCTGAAATCTTGTCATTTATCTTTTGGATTTCTAACTGCTGTTTTTGTATGATTTCTAGTTGTGTGTTTATTTTGACATTTTATTCTTGTATTATTTTCCTGAATTCTTCCATTATTTTGTCTGCCTTTTCCATGATTTTGTCTATTTTTTCCATATGTTTGCTTTTTCCTTCATCTCTTGGATATCCCTGAATTTTAGAGTTTTGAATTCCCTATGAGGTAATTCCAGTGCCTTTTCTTCTACTGGAAGGTCACCTATTGTTTTATTTTGTACGCCTACTGGAACAATCTTCTGCTATTTTTTAAGTATATTTTGATATTGTCTGCTGTCTTCAAGACATTCAGTAATTATTTTCTTGGTTTATTGGTTGTAGATTTGTTTGTTTCGCCCTGCTTTTTTGTTTTATTTGGTTATGTCTGGGCTGGTGGGCTGGGCTTGCTTTGTTGTTTGCTCACCTGTGGGCAGGATACTTTTTACTACCTTGTCCAATTGGCAGGGCCAGTCGCTCAGCTATGGTACAGCAGGGCAGATCCAGTGGAGGTGTAGGGACGTGGAGGGGCCTTTCATTGCATGTACTGGGGCCGACAGGGTGAGGCCAGTGGGTAGTGCAGAGCAGGGTCTGATGGTCCGAGTCTGTGACCCTCAGGGGTGTGGTGCTCAGCATGCAGTGAAGATAGGCAGGCGGGAATGGGAGGATGTGTTGTGTGGTGCTAAGTGGGTGTGGGGAAGAAGAGAGAGAAGCAGAAGCAAAAACAAAACAAAACTAAAAAACAACAAAAAATGATGTGGGACCCTGCCACTGGAGTGGCACAGACCCAGGGAAGCCATGTGCTGGTAGCTTTCTAGCTGGGCAGCATGGCACAGCCCGTCAAGAAGGAGTAGAGCTGGCACACGAGGCTAGGTGGGTGGGAGAAATGAAAGGAAGGAAGAGAGGGATAAGAAACTGGAAAAAACAAGAAGAGAAAGGCAAATGTGGCTAAGTCGTCAGCAGAAAGGAAAGGAAGGAAGGTAGAGAGAGACAAGATATTGAGAAAAAAACCAGGTGGTTGGGAGAAAAGAAAGGAAGGAAGGTAGAGAGACACAAGAAACCAAGAAAAGAAGCAAAAAATGCCCCTAGGGGGTCCATCAGAAGTGGCTCCCCAGCTGAGCAGTGCTGCACAGCCTGTCAAGAAGGAGCAGAAATGGCACACGGTGCCAGGTGTTCTAGAGAAGGGTAAGTAAGGAAGGTAGAGAGAGATAAGAAACTGAGAAAAGGGGAAAAAATGCCCCAAGGGAGCCCACTGGCATGGTGGCATGGACTAGGGAAGTGGCTCCCCAGCCAAGTGGCACTGCACAGCCTGTCTAGGAGTGGAGTTGGCACACGACGCCAGGTTTTCAGGAGAAAAGGAAGGAAGGTAGAGAGAAAGAAGAAACCAAGAAAAGAGAAAAAATCCCCAAGGGATCATACTGGTGTGGTGGCACGAACCGAGGAAGTGGCTCCCCATCTGAGTGTTGTGGCACAGTCCATCTAGAAGGACTGGAGATGGCAAATGGCACCAGGTTTTTGGGAGACAGGAAAGAGAGGGAGGTAGAGAGGGACAAGAAACTAAGAAAAGAAAAAAGCCCCAAGGGAGCCCACTGGCATGGTGGTGCGGACTGGGGAACTGTCTCCCTAGCTGAGTGGCTCTGCACAGCCCGTCAAGTAGGAGGGGAGATGGCACATGGTGCCAGGTATTTGGGAGAGAGGAAAAAGAGGAAGGTAGAGAAAGACAAGAAGCTGAGAAATGAGAAAAAAATGCCCCCAGGCAGTCCACCAGCATGGCGGCGTGGACAGGGGAAGGGGTTCCCCAGCCGAGTGGTACTGCACAACCTGTCAAGGAGTGGAGAAGGAACAAGGTGCAAGGCGTTCAGGAGAAAGGAAAGGAAGGAGGTGAGAGAGAGAGAGAAGGAACCAAAAGAAGCCAAAAAAGCAAAACAGGAGTTCCGGCAAAATGGCGCTCTAGGCAGAAGCACCACGAAGTCCCTCCACAGCAAAGATCCGAAAAACTAAGCCAAACAGAATACAATCCTGAAACCCTAAAACATCAAATGAAGAGATAAAGAACTCCGCCAAGCACCAAATGGAGTGAGAAAACTGACAGAGAATGGAGAGCAACGAGAGATTCATGCAGAGGTCCCCTACCAGCTAACGCAGCGCAGATCCGCCATCTTGGACTCCTATCGGAGACCAGCAAACGGGGGTACGAGAAAGCAGCCTCACGGAGTGTCCAGCGGGAGACAAAACAACCAGTAATTTGCGGTGTGTGCTTTCCCACCCGCCACCCCTCTTTGCCCCGGCT
>NW_004444006.1:13081045-13082042 GCF_000243295.1 Trichechus manatus latirostris
TTTTCCCTTTTTGTCTTTCTTCATTGCTCAGTTTCTCATCTCTCTATATCTTCCTTCTCCTTCTGATCCCTGAATACCAGGCGTTGTATATCTCTATGCCTTCTAGCCAGGCTGTAACGTGACACCTGAGAGCGACTTCCCCAGACCTCATAGCTGCATCGGCGGGATCCCTGGGAACTTTGTGGTTCTTTAACCTGTCTGATTTTTATTTATTCATTCTTTTCTTCCTCTTCCCCTTTCTGTTTTTCTAAATTATAGTCTCTCATCTCTCCATTCCAATGGCAAGCTCCCCTAGCATTCTTTTTGGTTTGTTTGTATGTTTTTGGCCCTGTTCCTCTCTCCCATATCCATCTTAGCTCCACACATAACAATCTCCCCGCTGCATCCTGCCTACCTGCACCGTGTGCTTGACATCACACCACCAAGCAGTACAGGCACGGCCTGCTGGAACCTGCCCTGCACTGATTACTGACCCACCTTGGTGGCTGTAGTAAGTGCCACAAACAACCCGTCCCAGTAAGTCCTCTTCAGCTAGACCTGCCCTGCTGTACCATAACTCAGTGAGTGACCCTGCCAATTGGAGAAGGAGGAGAAAAGTATTGAGCGCACAGACGAGCAAACAAAGAACACACAGTCCACCTGCTCAGACATAGTCAAATTTTTTTAAAAAAAGCAATGAAACAAACAAATCTACAATCAATAAACGAGAAAAATAACTACTGAATGCCCTGAAAACAGCAGACAATATCAAAACATTTACAAAAACAGGACAGGATGGTTCCAGTAGGCGTCCAAAATAAAATACCAGATGACTGTCCTGAGGAAGAAAATGCACTAGAACTACCTCATAGGGAATTCAGATCTCTAATACTCAGAATTCTTCAAGAACTGAGGTAAAAAGCTGACAAACATGAGGAAAAAATAGACAAATTCATGGAAACTACAGACAAAAAATTGGAAGAATTCAGGAAGATGATGAAGGAACAAAATGCCAAAA
>NW_004444006.1:13082142-13126749 GCF_000243295.1 Trichechus manatus latirostris
ATAACAGCACAATTGGAAGAGCGTAGTCAATGTCACTGAACTGTGTATGTAGAAATTTTTGAAATGTATCTTTGGCTATGTGTATTTTCACCAAAAAAAAAAGGTTGAGTATTTAGAGGGTTAATATGTTGTGGGGTTGTTAACCAATGTCATAAAACAACATGTGTACTACTGTTTCATGAGAAACTGTAAGTTTCTGTAAGCCTTCACCCGAAATACAATAAAATAAAAATACAAAAAAAACTAAAAAAAAAAAAAAAGCAAAACAGCAACAAAAATTTGGCACTGAAGGAGCCGGCCGGCGGGGGCAGGGCAATTCCAACTGGCAAGGAGCTGGTTTCTCCCCAGCCAAGGGACCACGGCCCACCAGAAAGCAGTGGAGGCTGCACATAGGGAAGAAGGGTGGGGGGGTGGAAAAGCGTGTGTCACTGGTTACCGGGAGCTCTGTCTCCTGCTGTGAGGTCCGTGAAGTTGCCTTCCCGTACTCCCTATCCACCATTCTTGGTGATTAGGGGATCCAAGATGGCAAATCCGTGCTGTCTTAGCTGATAGGGGACCTCCACTCTGTAGCTATCCTCGTTCTCTGTTCTGTGTCCGTTTCTTATTCCATTCGGTGCTTGGTTGAGTTCTTTATCCCTTTTGTTTGACGCTTAGGATTCCAGGATTGATAGTTGTCTCTGTTTTACTTAGTTTTTCAGGTCTTTGCTGGGAAGGGACAGTGTAGTGCTTCTGTCTATAGTGCCATGTTGGCTCTGCCTCCTGCCATGCTTTTTTTTTTTTTCTTACAGTCAATACTTATTTGGATTTTCCAACATGATTTACTGGTTTCTTTACTCTGAAACACATGGAGTTGCCATGAGTCGGACTCAACAGTAACGAGTTCTTTTTTTTTTCTTGGTTTTGCTCAACTTTGCATAATTACATCACACTTCTTACTCTGGCTTCAATTTCAGTCTTGCTGGAATGCATCCTTTAATCGTTCTTTTACTGAAGTTGTATATGTAGCAAACTTTGAACCTTGGTGTGCTTGGAAATATATTTATTTCATTCTCACTTTTGCATAACAGTTCAGCTGAGTATCAAGTTCTAAGTTGAAAGATTATTTAATTAGATATATTTTCTTGGCATAAATTTTCTTGTTACTACACAGTCTGGCTTTCTTTTTTGGCTGTGAGATTCCTTGTATGCTTTGTGATTTTTTTACTGTAGTTTCTCCTTTAAGGAGAGTTGTTTTCCCTAAGAGTTCTGCATGTGCCCTGGGTTGTAGAAGTGTTACTACAGGACAGTTTTGGGTTTGTTTCTGCAGAGTTCCTAGAATTTACCAGTTTGAGACTAGTTTTTACTCTTTTTTTTTAAGTTTTTGTTTTCCATACCTTATGTGTAATATGTATATGAACCTATAACCTTAAACAGAGCAGATTTTTCATGGAGGACTCTTATTTTCACCCACAGCTGAGAATGGGTTTTCTGCTTACAAGCCACATTCCTAGGATAAATGCCAGAATTTTTCTATTACTTCTTATTGCAGAAGTCCAATTCCAGCTCACTACTCACACACACACACACACACACATAAACACACAAAAGCAAAGATGTCACTTTGAGGACTAAGGTGCTCCTGACCCAAGCCATGGTGTTTTCAGTCACCTCATATGCATGCAAAAGCTGGACAATGAATCAGGAAGACCAAAGAAGAATTAATGCCTTTGAATTATGGTGATGGAGAAGAATATTGAATATACCATGGACTACCAGAAGAATGAACAAATCTGTCTTGGAAGAAGTACAGCCAGAATGCTTCTTAGAAGTGAGGATGGCAAGACTTCGTCTCACTTGCTATGGACATGTTATCAGGGGGATTAGTCCCTGGAGAAGGATATTATCCTTGGTAAAGTAGAAGGTTAGCGAAAAAGAGGAAGACCTTCAAAGAGATGGAGGCAGATCTGCCTCAAAATACCTCTTTAAAGTGTCAAAAAACAAAGATGTCACTTTAAGGACTAAGGTGCACCTGACCCAAGCCATGGTGTTTTCAATTGCCTCATATGCATGCAAAAGCTGCACAATGAATAAGGAAAACTTAAGAAGAATTGATGCCTTTGAATTATGTTGGCAAAGAATATTGAATATACCACGGACTGCCAAAAGAATGAACAAATCTGTCTTTGAAAAACTATAGCCAGAATGCTGCTTAGAAGCAGGGATGGCAAGACTTCATCTCACATACTTTGGATGGTCAGTGAAAAAGAGGAAGACCCTCAACAAGATGGATTGACACAGTGGCTGAAACAATGGGCTCAAGCATAGCAGCGGTTGTGAGGATGGCGCAGGACTGGGCAGTGTTTCGTTCTATTGTACATAGGGTGGCTATGAGCCAGAACCAACTCAACAGCATCTAACAACAACAAGAGCTGGAACCGACTTGATGGCACCTAACAAAAACTTATTCTGAAAAGAAATTGTATTTGAGAATAATGATATTGCAATGATAGATAAAAATACAAATGTCACGATTTCCACTCAGTAGGAATCATGTCCATTCCAACTCAGAGCCATCCTATAGGACAGAGTAGAACAGCCCCATAGGGTTCCTAAGGAGTGGCTGCAGCCGGAGCCTTGAACAAGCATTTTGCAAAAGAGGATATACCAATTGCTGATGAATATTAAAAAATGCTCAACTGTATTTTTGACTTTTTTTCTAATAAGTTTTACATATTTTTTATTCGTAAGCTTGTTTACATATTCTGAAATAAGTTCTTTGTTAGTTTATACATGTTACAAAAATCTTCTCCCACACTGAATCTACTGAAATGGTATGGATAGCTTTAAGTATAAAACTTTGGTATGGCTCTTGTCTCAGTCATCTGGTGCTGCTCTAACAGGAATACCACAAGTGGATGGATTTAGCAAAGAGAATTTATTCTCTCACAGTCCAGTAGGCTACAAGTCCAAATTCAGGGCATCAGCTCCAGGGGAACGCTTTCACCATCGGCTCTGGAGGAAGGTCCATATCATCAGTCTTCCCTTGGTCTGGGAGCTTCTCTGCGCAGGAACCTCAGGTCCAAAGGACGCGCTCTGCTCCCAGCACTGCTTTCTTGGTGGTACGAGGTTCCTACGTGTCTCTGCTCACTTCCCTCTTTTATATCTCAAAAGAGATTGTATTAAGACACTGATCTTGTCAACCTCATCAGTATAACCTCATCACAGTGATAGAATTTACAACACATAAGGAGATCACATATAATCTCATCATTGTGGTAGAGTTTACAACACATAAGGAAATCACATCAGATAACACAATCATAAATCCCGGGAATAATGACCTAGCCAAGTTGCTACACACATTTTTTGGGGGACACAATTCAATCCATGACAGCTTTCTCTCCTCTTTAAGCAGCTAAGCATCATATAAAACCTGTAAAAGGAGGTCAATTAATATTTATCGAATTCAATCATTGAAGAATATAGGAAATTTATTTCTTTGTGGAATATAAATGCTATACTCAACTTTGCATATACATTCCTGAAGGGTATGTATACAGATACAATGAAATCCTGACACAAATTCCAACATTATTTACTGAAATGGTAAAACTAACGACTGACTTTATGTGGAAAGGAAAGAGGCCTCGAATAGCCAAAGCAATATTAAAGAAGAAGAACTAAGTAGGAGGCCTCACACTCCCTGATATCAAAGACTATACCGCCACCATAATCAAACATCCTGGTTTGGTTCAATGATAGACACATAGACCAGTGGACTAGAATTGAGAACCCAGAAATAAATCCATCCATTTATGGACAACTAATTTTTGACAAGGGGTCAAAGTCCATTCAATGGAGAAGAAACGGTCTCGTTAATAAATGGTGCTGGGAAAACTGTATATTCACCTACAGAAAAATTAAAACAGGACCCATACCTCACATCATACACAAAAACTAACTCAAAATGGATCAAAGATGTAAATGTAAACCGAAAACTATAAAGGGCCTGGAAGAAAACTTAGGGAAAAACTATGGAACCTAATTTTTTAAAATAAGCTAACAAACATAATTACAAACGCACAAATAGGAGAAGACAAATTAATTACTGGTACCTCATAAAAATTAAAAAATTATGCTCATCAAAAGACTTTATCAAAAGAGTAAAAAGACAGCCTACAGAATGGGAAAAAACCTTCAGAAACAGCATATCTGATAAGGGTTTAATCTCTAAAATATATAGAAAACTTCAAAAACTCAACAACACAAAGACAAACAACTCAATTAAAAATGGGCAAAGTACATGAACAGACACTTCACCAAAGAGGACATTCAAGTGGCCAACAAACACATGAAAGATGCTTAAGATCATTAACCATTGTTGTTGTTAGGTGCCATCGAGTCATTTCCAACTCATAGCGACCCTATGTACAACAGAGTGAAACACCGCCCAGTCCTATGCCATCCTCACAATCGTTGTTACGCTTGAGCCCATTGTTGTAGACACTGTGTCAGTCTATCTCACTGAAGGCCTTCCTCTTTTTCACTGACCCTCCACTTGACCAAGCATGATGTCCTTCGCTAGGGACTGATCCCACATGATAACATGTCCAAAGTATGTGAGACGTAGTCTTGCCATCCTTGCTTCTAAGGACCATTCTGGCTGTACTTCTTCCAAGAGACAGATTTATTCGTTCTTTTGGCAGTCCATGGTATATTCAATATTCTTTGCCAACACCAAAATTCAAAGGATTAAATTCTTCTTTGGTCTTCCTTATTCATTGTCCAACTTTCGGATCCATATGAGGTGATTGAAAACACCATGGCTTGGGTCAGGCACACCTTAATCCTGAAAGTGACATCTTTGCTTTTTAACACTTTAAAGAGGTCTTTTGCAGCAGATTTACCAAATGCAATGCATGGTTTCATTTCTTTTTTTTTTTTAATTATTGTGCCTTAGGTGAAAGTTTACAGCTCAAGTTAATTTCTCATACAAAAATTTATACACAGAACGTTATGTGACACTAGTTGCAATTACTATAATGTGACAGCACACTCTCCCTTTCCACCCCGGGTTTCCCGTGTCCATTCAACCAGCTCCTGTCCCTTTTTGCTTTCTCATCCTGCCTCCGGACAGCAGCTACCCGTTTAGTCTCGTATCTACTTGAACTAAGAAACACACTCTTCACGAGTATTATTTTATGTTTTATAGTTCTGTCTAATCTTTGTCTGAAGAGTGGGCTTTGGGAATGGTTTTAGTTCTGAGTTAACAGAGAGTCCGGGGGCCATGTCTTCAAGGGTTCCTCTAGTCTCAGTCAGACCATTAAGTCTGGTCTTTTTACTAGAATTTGAGTTCTGCACCCTACTTTTCTCCTGCTCTGTCAGGGACTCTCTGTTGTGTTCCCTGTCAGGGCGGTCATTGGTGGTAGCTGGGCACCATCTAGTTCTTCTGGTCTCATGTTGATAAAGTCTCTGGTGGCCTTTTTGTCTCTTGGGCTAATATTTTCCTGTGTCTTTGGTGTTCTTCATTCTCCTTTGCTCCAGGTGGGTTGGGAACAATTGATGCATCTTAGGTGGCTGCTCCCAAGCTTTTAAGACCCCAGACGCCACTCATCAAAGTGGGATGCAGAACATTTCCTTAATAAACTTTGTTATGCCAATTGACCTAGATGTCCCCTGAAACCATAGTCCCTAGACCCCAGCCCCTGCTACTCTGTCCCTCAAAGTGTTTGGTTGTGTTCAGGAAACTTCATAGTTTTTGGTTTAGTCCAATTGTGCTGACTTTCCCCATATTGTGTGTTGTCCTTTCCTTCATCTAAGATCGTTTCATTTCTTGACTGCTGCTTCTGTGGGTGTTGATTGGGGATCCAAGTAAAATTAAATCCTTGACAACTTCAATCTTTTCTCCGTTTGTCATGATGTTGCTTATTGGTCCATTTGTTAAGATTTTTGATTTCTTTATGTTGAGTTGTAATCCATACTGAAGGCTGGAGTCTTAGATCTTCATCAGTAAGTGCTTCAAGTCCTCTTCACTTTCAGCAAGCAAGGTTGTGTCATCTGCATAACGCAGGTTGTTAATGAGTCTTTCTCC
The DNA here is from genome assembly GCF_000243295.1 of Trichechus manatus latirostris. Lineage (NCBI taxonomy): Eukaryota > Metazoa > Chordata > Mammalia > Sirenia > Trichechidae > Trichechus > Trichechus manatus. The sequence continues at coordinate 13,088,213 of NW_004444006.1, forward strand.
AATCCTGATGTCCTGTTCTTCTTCATATAGTCCGGCTTCTTGGGTTATTTGCTCAGCATACAGATTGAATAAGTATGCTGAAAGGATACAACCCTGATGCACACATTTCCTGACTTTAAACCACACAATATACCCTTGTTCTGTTTGAACGACTGCCTCTTTATCTGTGTACAGGTTCCTTATGAGCACAATTAAGTGTTCTGGAATTCCCATTCTTCAAAATGTTATCCCCAATCTGTTATGATCCACACAGTCAAATGCCTTTGCATAGTCAATAAAACACAGGTAAACATCTTTCTGGTATTCTCTGCTTTCAGCCAGGATCCATCTGACATCAGCAGTGATATCCCTCAATGCACGTCCTCTTCTGAATCCAGCTTGAATTGCTGGAAGTTCCCTGTCAGTGTACTGTTGCAACTGCTTTTGAATAATCTTTAGCAAAAATTTACTTGCTTGTGATATTAATGATATTGTTCAATAATTTCCACATTCGGTTGGATCATCTTTCTTGGGAAGAGGGATAAATATGGATCTCTTCCAGTCGGTTGACCAGGTAGCTGTCTTCCAAATTTCTTAGCATAGACGAGTGAGCACTTCCAACACTGCATCCATTTGTTGAAACATTTCAATTGGTATTCCGTCAATTCCTGGAGACTTGTTTTTCGCCAATGCCTTCAGGGCAGCTTGGACCTCTTCCTTCAGTACCATCGGTTCCTGATCATATGCTGCCTCCTGAAATGTTTGAACATCCAACAATTCTTTTTGGTACACTGACTCTGCGTATTCCTTCCATCTGCTTTTGATGCTTCCTGCGTCGTTCAATATTGAACTCCAGGCTTGAATTTTTTCTTCAGTTCTTTCAGCTTGAGAAATGCCGAATGTGTTCTTCCCTTTTGGTTTTCTAACTCCAGGTCTTTGTACATGTCATTATAATACTTTATTTTGTCTTCTCGAGCCACCCTTTGAAATGTTCTGTTCCGCTCTTTTACTTCATTTCCTCCTTTCACTTTAGCTACTTGACGTTCAAGAGCAAGTTTCAGAATCTCTCCTGACATCCATTTTGGTCTTTTCTTTCTTTGCTGTCTTTTTAATGATCTCTTGCTTTCTTCATGTATGATATCCTTGATGTCATTCCACAAGTCTTCTGGTCTTTGGTCATTAGTGTTCAACGAGTCAAATCTATTCTTGAGATGGTGTCTAAATTCAGGTGGGATATACCTAAGGTCGTACTTTGGCTTTCGTGGACTTGTTCTAATTTTCTTCAGCTTTAGCTTGAACTTGCATATGAGCAATTGATGGTCTGTTCCACAGTTGACCCCTGGCCATGTTCTGACTGATGATACTGAGCTTTACCATTGTCTCTTTCCACAGATGTAATCTATTTTGATTCCTGCATATTCCATTTGGGGACGTCCAGTCTCCGTTTATGTTGTTGAAAAAAGGTATTTGCAATGAAGAAGCCGTTGGTCTTGCAAAATTCTATCATGCAACCTCTGGCTTCGTTTCTATCATCAAGGCCATTCTAGGTTAATGAACCAGCACAAGCAAAGGCATAGAAAGGTGTATTGCAATATGATGAGAGGAATGTAGTGGCAGATGGGGCTTTAGAAGGACAGATAAGATTTGGGAGAGCTAAAAGTAATATTAGTAATAGCTAACGTTTACTGAGACCTTATGTTATACTAAGCGCACTGTATAATCTCATTTAGTTCTCATATCAACTCTGTGGTGTTGGTATTATTCTTAAGCTCATTTCATGGATAAGGAAATTGAGGTAAGGAGAGGTTAATAGCCTTAGGTCTAACAACAAGGAAGTCCAGCAAAGATTCAAATCCAAATATACTTTACTTGAAAACTTGTGCTCTTATTGACTCGACAGCAGTGGATTTTGGTTTTGTGGTCTTAACCACTAGGCTCTATGACTTAAGGAATTTGAAGTTTATTTTGTAAGCAGTGGGAGGCCATTCAGGAGGGGAGTTTATATGATTCAACTTGTGTTAGGTAGCTAACCTGTAACAGCGGAAAAGATGGATTGGAAGGGAGAGATTAGAGACAAGGAAACCAGTTAGGAGGTTATGGCAACAGTTCAGTTGAGAGGTGATGAGGAATTGAAATAGGGTAGGGACAGAGGAAATGAGGAGGAGAGGACAGATTTAATATTGTGGAGGTAGATTGGTCAGCATTTGGTGACTGCTTAGATGGGAATTGTGAAAGAAAACAAGGGGATTTCTGCTCAGGATGACTAGGAATATAGTGATGCATTTAAAAAGAGGGGAGACACACAGAGAAGAATAGGTCTTGGGGTATATGGTGGAGGTTGGATGGAAGAAGATAATGAGTATGGTGTGGAGGACGTTGCATTTGACGTGCTGGCAGAGCACATGGATAGAAATTGAAATTTGGAGTAACTATTTTTAAAGCTCTTCCATCACAAACACACAAGATTGCAGAATTTCAATTATAATCTCCATTTAAGTTGGGGTAATAACTCATTCATTTTACTCGACATTTTAAACCATAAATATCTGCTATGTCATAACTGCCACAATCTGAAGGGCCCAACACTAATCAGCTGCGAGTTGTGTCCAAGTGATTTAATTCATTATCTCATAATTTGCAGTACAATTCCTAGTGCCAGATATAGCCTCTCAAATGTTGGTGATGATATTGATGCTAATGAGTTTGAATTTTAATATTTCAATGGGTTCTTCTAGAAGCTTTTCTTCTTTAAAAACATTTGGTAATTGTGATTGCAAAATATTACTTGAGGAAATTTTTCCCACAATACTTACTGCAATGCTTTGCCTAGGGGACCTGTATATAGCTATTGAAAATACCTGTATTTAATGTAAGAAAACATAAAGGCAGGCCACCTAAATAAAATAATGTAAAATTTTGAAAAAAGGATAAGAAATGATACATGGATTGTCTGTGGAGAATTTTGATGATCAAGAGAGAAATGAAAGTAACTAGAAAAATGGAATAAAATATATTTCCTAAGTAAATTAGTAATAATGAGCCTTTACACAGCATGAATTAATCTTCATATGAGGTAAAGAATCCTAGTCTTGTACATACTAGGAGTTTTCTTTTCCTTTTTTATAGTAGTGGTCTCATACAATATTTGCCGTTTTGCGATTGACTTATTTCACTCAGCATAATGTCCTCCAAATTCATTCATGTGTGAGATGTTACGCGGATTCATCATTATTCTTGATTGTTGCATAGTATTCCATTGTGTGTATGTATCACAGTTTTCTAATCCATTCGTCTGTTGATGGTACTTAGGTTGTTTCCATCTTTCTGCTATTGTGAATAATGCTGCAATGAACATGGGTGTGCATATGTCTATTTGTGCCACAGCTCTTATTTCTTTAGGGTATATACTTAGGAGTAGGATTGCTGGATCATATGGTGTTTCTATTTCTAGCTTTTTGAGGAAGCTCCATATGTTTTCCAAAGTTGTTGTACCATTTTACATTCCCACCAGCAGTGTATAAGAGTCTCAATCTCCCCGCAACCTCACCAACATTTGTTATTTTCAGTTTTTTTGATCAGTGCCAGTAATGTTGGCGTGAAATGGTATCTCATTGTAGTTTTGATTTGTATCTCTCTAATAGCTAATGATTGCGAGCACTTCATTTTTTTTTTGTAAATTGTGCTTTAGATGAAAGTTTACAACTAAATTTCTCACGCAAAATTTATACACATATTGTTTTGTGACATTAGTTGTAATCCCCACAAAGTGACAGCACACTTCCCCTTTCCACCCTTGGTTCCCTGTGTCCATTCGACCAGTTTCTGTCCCTTCCTGCCTTCTCATCCTGCCTCCAGACAGGAGCTGCCCATTTGTTCTTGTGTATCCGACTGAACTAAGAAGCACACTCCTCACGTGTATTATGTTTTGTTTTATTGTCCTGTCCAATCTTTATCTGAAGAGTGGGCTTCGGGAATGGTTTCAGTTCTGGGTTAACAGTGCGTCTGGGGGCCATAGTTTCAGAGGTTCCTCCAGTTCCCGTCAGACCATTAAGTCTGGTCTTTTTATGTGAATTTGAGTTCTGCTCCACACTTTTCTCCCTCTCCTGGGACTGTCTGTTATGTTCCTTGTCAGGACGGTCATTGGTGATAGCCTGGCACCATCTAGTTCTTCTGGTCTCAGGCTGGTGGAGTCTCAGGTTCATGTGGTCCTTTAGTTTCTTGGGCTAATATTTTCCTTGTGTCTTTGGTTTCCTTAGAGTTTTCTTTTCTTATAGCATTTTTTATTGAGATGTACTTTGCATAACGAAATTCACCATTTAAAAGTCAACACTTTAGTGGTTTTTAATATATTCACTATGTTGTGCAACTATCACCACTATCTAATTCCAGAATGTTTTCATCACCCCCCCCCAATAACTCCAGACCTATTAGCAGTTACTACTAATTCCCTCCTTACCCCATCCCATGGCAAACACTGGTATACTTTATCTATGGATTTGCCTATCCTGGACATTTCATATAAATGGCATCATACAATTTGTGAGTTTTTGTGTTTGTCTTATGTTATAGATTGAATTGTGTCTCCCCCCAAAATAGGTGTTGCAATCCTAACCCTATACCTGTGGATGTAATCCTGTTTGAAAATAGGGTTTTCTTTGTTAACTAGATCATATCTCAGTAGGGTGGGTTCTAAATCTAATCACTCTGAGCAATAGAAAGAGCAGATGAGACACAGAGACACACAGGGGGAGACAGACACCATGTGAGGATTATCTACAAGCCAAAGAACTCCAAGGAACCAAGGAATGCCTGGGGCTACCACAAAGGAAGAAATCCACACAGCTGAGATGCTGATTTGGATTTTTAGCCTCCAGAATTGTGAGAAAATAAATTTCTGTTCTTTAAAGCCACTCATTTGTGGTATTTGTATTACAGTAATACTAGGTAATTAAGACAGCTTATTTCACTTAGCATAATGCTTTCAAGATTTACCAACAGTATGTAACAGTACTTCATTCTTTTTATTGCTGAATAATATTCCAGTGTATGAATATGCCACACTTTGTTTACTTATTCATCAACTGATGGGCATTTGTGTGGTTTCCAATCTTCGACTATTATGAATAATGCTGCTACAAACATTTGGATAAAAGTTTTTGTGTGGTCATATGTCTTTTATTTCTCTCAGGTTTATACCTAGAAGTGGAATTCCTGGGTCATATGGTAATTCTATGTTTAACTTTTTGAGGAACTGTCAAACCGTTTTCCATAGCAGTTGCACCATTTTAGATTTCCACTAACAATGTATGAGAGTTCCAATTTCTCCACATCCTCATCAACACTTGCTATAGTTCTTTTTTTTTTACTGTGGTGAAAATATACACACCAAAATAATGACCAGCACAACAACTTCCACATTTAAAATTCAATGACATTGATGGAGGAGGGGCAAGATGGCACTATAAACAGTTGCATCTTCACATTCCCCTACAACTATGCCAGTAAACAACAAATAAAAATTAACATAGAAAGAGACTTTGGAGCGCTGTACAGCAGATAAATTGTTGGAGAACCGAGGTGAATGCTGAATCAGGAGAGAAATAGAGTAAGGATGGTACAAAGGCTGATATTCACTGACTACCCAGCCACACCCTACCTGCCGTCTTAGCCCATTGTGGCCATTTTGGGATAAGACAGGCTGCACCCCTGAACAAAGATCACAGGACAGGAGCTGCACTGAAGACACAGAGCAGCTCAGAGATACTGGGTAAATAGCCTTGGAAAGGAGAGGCGAGAGGGGTAAGTGCGTACTCGGTCTGGGTAGAACTGAAAGAGAGTAGCATATCAGTGCAATATAGATTTGAAATCTGGGAAACCAATGAAAGTGCAGCCCGATTAAAATAGTGCAGGGAGCAAGGCCAAGATGTGGGATAGTCAGATGCTTCATGTTGTCCCTCTTCAAACAAAGACCCAAAAAAACAAGTGAATTGGATACATATGACAATCTAGGAACCCTAATCATCAAAGACAAAGCTGAAGAATCGGACTGAGCAGCAGGTGGAAGGAGAGACAACTCAAAAACAGTGGAAATGGGGAATTATGGATCATGGGATCACCAGCATCCAGCTAGCTGAATCTGCACAGTACACACAGGCTGAGGCAAGCAGCAACATCCCAAGCCAAAATGCACCCCATCTGGTGCAGCCTAGCAGAAGCAAATCTGCAGGTACCACCAGAACCAAACAAGAGCAATACTAGACTAGCAAAAGTTAAGCGCAAGCTCCCAACCCACTGTGTGCCCTTCACCCACCAGACCCCACAGGTGAGGAGCACTTCCCTCCCCCAGCCATCCCCCTCCCGGCTCCAGCACCAGTCCCACTGCATTCAACAACACCACACTCCCTAAGCTGGGAACTCATGGATGGGTCAAGAGGCACCAGCTCCTTTGCCAAGCAACTGGCATAGGGGGTCCACAGACTTACAGCACCCCTCACCCCTGCCCCAGTGCCTTGGGGCCATTCGAAATACCTCACACCCTCATTAGGACAACACGGGCAAGGCATCCACCTGAAGCCCATTTTCACCTACAGTAGCCCAGTGGGCACTGCAGATTTGTGACATTCAACACCACCTCAACCCCTAAGAAGGGGCCTCACTAACCCACACCATGGGCCTGAGGGCCTGTGGTACCACCCACTCCATCTAGCCACCCATGACAGGGGCCGGAGAATTAGTGGTGCCTCCCAACCCCTCCAGCCAATGACACCACCCAAGGACCAGCTTCACTACCCCCCCAAATGTGCTCTAGTGGACAGGGGCACACCCTTCATCTGTGCAACTGGGAGCAACTGACAGCCCCTTGCCTTGCTCACCACATCACGCCCTATTGCAATCAGAGACCTATGGCTGCTTTAAATGCCCCCACACAGCCCTGTGCACTTTGGACTGCAGGTAAGAGTCTCTGCACCACATACTCAGTGACTTCAGGCATCTGCAACCCAAACAACTGCACCCCCACAAGAACAGTGAACAGACTCCTGGACTCACCTAGGAGTTGCTCTGACCACTTGGAGACAGGAAGTGAGAGCTTCAATGATGCCAATGATCAGAGTAGCACACACGCCCAGCCTGCCTGGACATATCAAAATAAAGCAAAACAAAAATACAGGACACAGTAAACAAAACATAATAAATAAATATAATAACTTATTGCTGCCTCATAGACAACAGTCAATATCAAATCACATAAAGAAGCAGGACAAGATGGCTCCAGCAAGCAACCAACATAGAGAACCAGAAAATCTTCCAGAGGAAAATAAGGCAATGGAACCACTTGATAAAGAATTCAAAAGACTAATATACAGAGCTCTCCAAGAGATCAGGAAGGAGATCAGGCAAAACACAGACTAAACCAAGGAACACAGAGACAAAGCAATAGAAGAATTCAGGAAAACAGTATAAGAACAAAATGACAGAATAAACAGGCTGCTGGAAACCATACAAAGATAGCAACTAGAAAGCTAAAAGATTAACAAGAAAATTTCAGAATGAGACAACTTACTAGATGGTCATAGGAGCAGAATTGAGACAATGCAAGTCAGAATTAGTGAGATTGAAGACAAATCCCTTGACACCAACTTGTTTGAGGAAAACCAGAAAAAAAGAATGAAAAAAAAAAAAACAACGAAGAAACCCTAAGAATTATGTGGAACATTATCAAGAGGAAAAACCTATAAGTGATTGGAGTACCAGAACGGGAAGGATAACAGAAAACACAGACAGAATTGTTGAGGATTTTCTGGCAGAAAACTTCCCTAATATCATGAAAGACGAGAAGATATCTAATCAAGAAGCTCAATGAACCCCATACAGGGTAGAAACCAAAAGAAAGTCACAAAGACATATCATAATCAAACTTGCCAAAATCAAAGACAAAGAAAAAAATCCTGAGAGCAGCTAGGAATAAATGAAAAGTTACTTACAAAGGAAAACCAATAAAACTAAACTCAGATTACTCAGCAGAAACCACAGAGGCAAGAAGGCAATGGAATGACATATATAAAGCCTTGAAGGAAAAAAAATGGCCAGCCAAGAATTATACATCCAGCCAAATTGTCCCTCAAATATGATGGCAAAATTAGGTCATTTCTATATAAACATAAATTAAGGGAATTTGTAAAAACCAGACCAAAATTACAAGAAATATTAAAGGGAATCCTCTTGTTAGAGAACCAACAATATCAGACAACAATCCAAGAATAGGACACTGGACAGATCAACCAGATATCAACTCAGATAGGAAATTCACAAAAACAAATCAAAGCTAAAAGACTGAAAATAGAGAACCAGAGACATCAATACATAATCGATAACAACGTCAAAACAAGAAAGAGGGAATAAGCAGTGTAGTCATAGAACTTCCATACAGAGAGGAAGCCAAGGTGATATCAAGAAATAAACGACTGGTTTAATCTTAGAAAAATAAAGGTAAATTTCAAGGTAACCACAAAGGAAGTCAACAAACCTGCCCATCAAAAGAAAAAAGAAAACCATAAAAGACTCGGCAAATACAAAACCAACAACAAAGAAAGAGATGAAAAGAAAATACATTAACAAAAACAAAGCACAGAAAATTAAGCAGTACGAAGAAAGCTTCAACATCACCAGAAAAACATCAAAATGACAACAGTAAACTCATACCTATCAATAATCACACTAAATGTAAATGGCCTAAATGCACTAGTAAAGAGATAGACAGTGGCAGAATGGATTAAAAAACACAATCCTTCTATATGCTGTCTACAAGAGACACAGCTTAGACACAAAGACATAAACAAACTAAAATTCAAAGGATGGAAAAAATAATTCAAGCATACAATAATCAAAAATTAGTGGGCGTGGCAATATTAATCTCTGATAAAATAGACTTTAAAGCAAAATCCACCATAAAGGATAAGGAAGGACACTTTATAATGATTAAAGGGTCAATACGTTAGGAAGACATAACCACAATAAATATCTATGCACCCAATGACAGAGCCCCAAAATACATAAAACAAACTCCAACAGCATTAAAAAGAGAAATTGACAGTACCACAATAATAGTAGGAGACTTCAACACACTACTTTCAGTGAAGGACAAGAATATCTAGAAAGAAACTCAATAAAGATATGGAAGATCTAAATGCCACAATCACCTTGACCTCAGGCATACGCAGAACACTCCACCCAACAGCAGCAAAGCATACATTCTTTTCCAACTCACATGGAACATTCTCCAGAATAGACCACATTTTAGGCCACAAAACCAGCCTTAACAGTATCCAAAATATCGAAATATTACAAAGCATCTTTTCTTACCATAATGCCATAAAAGTAGAAATCAATAACAGAAACAACAAGGGAAAAAAATCAAACACATGGAAACTGAACAACACCTTGCTTAAAAACTACTGGGTAATCGAAGAAATCAAGGATGGAAGAAAGAAATTCATAAAATCAAATGAGAATGAAAATACATCTTACTAGGACCATTGGGACACAGCAAAAGTAGGGATTAGAGGTCAATTTATAGCAATAAATGCACACTACCAAAAAGAAGAAAGGGCCAAAATCAAAACATTAACCCTACAACTCAAATAAAAAAAAAAGAGAGCAGCAAAAGAAGCCCTTGGGCACCAGAAGAAAGGAAATGATAAAGATTTGAGCAGAAATAAATGAAATAGAGACTAGAAAAACAATTGAAAGAGTCAACAAGACCAAAAGTTGACTCTTTGAAAAGATCAACAAAATTGACAAACCATTGGTCAAACTCACAAAAGAAAAACAGGAAAGGAAGCAAATAACCCAAATAAGAAACAAGATGGGCGATATCACAACAGATTCAAATGAAATAAAAAGGATCATAACAGAATACTATTTAAAATTGTACACCAACAAATTTGAACACTTAGAGGAAATGGATAAATTTCTAGAAATACACTACCTACCTAAACTAACACAAGCTGAGGTAGAAAAACTAAATAAACCCATAACAAAATAAGAGATTGAAGAGAGAATTTAAAAAAAAACTCCCCAAAACAAAAAAAAAGTCCTGGCCAAGATGGCTTCACTGGAGAATGCTACAAAACTTTCAGAGAAGAGTTAACACTAGTACTACTAATGGTATTTCAGAGCATAGAAAAGGAAGGCATACTCTCAAACTCATTCTATGAAGCCAGCATAATCCTGATACCAAAGCCAGTCAAAGACACTACAAAAAAAAGAAAATTACAGACCAATATCCCTCATGAATATAGACGCAAAAATCCTCAACAAAATTCTAGCTAATAGAATTCAACAGCATATCAAAAAAATAATACATCGTGACCAAGTGGGGTTCATACCAGGTATGCAGGGATGGTTCAATATTTGAAATCAATCAATGTAATCCATCACATAAATAAAAAAGATAAGAACTGTGTGATCTTCTCAATCCATGCAGAAAAGGCATTTGACAAAGTCCAACATCCATTCCTGATAAAAACTCTCAGCAAAACAAGAATAGAAGGGAAATTCCTCAACATAATAAAGGGCATTTACACAAAGCCAACAGTCAACATGTTTCTAAACAGAGAAGACTGAAAGCATTTCCCTTGAGAATGAGAACCAGACAAGGATGCCCTTTATCACCACTCTTTTTCAACATTGTGCTGGAGGTCCTAGCCAGAGCAATAAGGCAAGAAAAAGAAATAAAGGGCATCCTAATTGGTAAAGAAGAAGTAAAAGTATCCCTATTCGCAGATGATATGATCTTATACACAGAAAACCTTAAATCCACAAGAAAACTACTGGAACTAATAGAAGATTTCAGCAAAGTATCAGGATACAAGATTAACGTAAAAAACTCAGTAGTATTCCTGTACACCAACAAAGGTAACTTCAAAAAAGAAGTGACAAAATCAATACCATTTACAATAGCCCCAAGAAGATAAAGTACTTAGGAAAAAATCTAACCAGAGACGTAATAGATCTATACAAAGAAAACTACAAAACACTACTGCAAGAAACCAAAAGAGACCTACATAAGTGGAAAAACATACCATGCTCATGGATAGGAAGACTCAACATTGGGAAAATGTCAATTCTACCGAAAGCTATGTACAAACACAATGTAATCCCGATACAAATTCCAATGGCATTTTTTTTAACGAGATGGAGAAACAAATCACCAAATTTATATGAAAAGGAAAGAGGCTTTGGATAAGTTAGCATTACTGAAGAAGAAGAACAAACTGGGAGGCCTCACACTACCTGATTTTAGAACCTATTATACCACCATAATAGTCAAAACAGCCTAGTACTAGTACAACAATAGACACATAGACCAACGGAAAAGAATTGAAAACCCAGACGTAAATCCATCCACCTATGAGCAGCTGATATTTGACAAAGGCCCAAAGTCCATTAAGCGGGGAAATAACAGTCTCTTTAACAAATAGTGCTGACATAACTGGATACTCATCTGTAAAAAAGTGAATACCTCACACCATACACAAAAACTAACTCCAAATGGATCAAAGACCTAAATATAAAATCTAAAACGATAAAGATCATGGAAGAAAAAATAGGGACAACTCTAGGGGCCATAATACATGGCATAAATAGTGTACAAACCATAACTAACAATGCACAAACACTAGAGGAGAAACTAGATAACTGGGAGCTCCTAAAAATCAAACACTTATGTTCATCAAAAGACTTCACCAAAAGAGTTAAAAGATAACCTACAGACTGGGAAAACATTTTTGACTATGACGTATCCAATAAGGGTCAAACCTTTAAAATCTACAAGGTACTGCAACACTTAAACAACAAAGAGACAAATAATCAAATTAAAAAATGGGCAAAGGATACGAACAGACGCTTCACCAAAGAAGGCATTCAGATGGCTAACAGACACACGAGGAAATGCTCACTATCATTAGCCATTAGAGAAATGCAAATCAAAACTCCAATGAGATACCATCTCACCCCAAGGCTGGCACTAATCCAAAAAAACACAAAATAGCAAAAGCTGGAGAGGTTGTGGAGAGACTGGAACTCTTATGCACTGCTAGTGGGAATGTAAAATGGTGCAACCACTTTGGAAAACAATATGGCACTTCCTTAAAAAGCTAGAAAAATAAATATCATATGATCCATCAATCCTGCTCCTAGGAATATACCCAAGAGAAAAAAGAGCCATCAGACGAATACACATATGCACATCCATGTTCATTGCAGCACTATTCACAATAACGAAAAGATGGAAACAACCTAAATGCCAATAAACAGATGAATGGATAAATTATGGTACATACACACAATAGAATACTATGCAACGATAAAGAACAATGATGAATCCTCGAAACATCTCTCAACATGGATGAATCTTGAGGGCATTATGCTGAGTCAAATAAGTCAGTCACAAAAGGACAAATATTGTATGAGACTACTATTATAAGAACTCAAGAAAAGGTTTAAACATAGAAAAAAGCATTCTTTGATGGTTATGAGGGTGGAGGGGAGGGAAATAACTAACTAGATAATACACAAGGATCAATTTCAGTAATGGGAAGGACAACATACAATATAGGGGAAGTCAGCACAACTCGACCAAAGCAAAAACAAAGAAGTTTCCTGGACACATCCAAACACTTTGAGGGATAGAGTAGCTGGGGTGGGGGCCTGGGGACCATAGTCTTTGGGGACATCTAGGTCAATTGGCATAATATAGTTTATTAAGAAAATGTTCTACATCCCACTTTGGTGAGTAGTGTCTGGGGTCTTAAAAGCTTGTGAGTAGCCGTCTTAGATACATCTATTGGTCCCATTCCACTCAGAACAAAGGAGAATGAAGAAAACCAAAGACACAAGGAAAAAATGAGCCCAAAGGGCTACAGGACCGTATGACCCAGAGACTTCACCAACCTGAGAACATAAGAACTAGATGTTGCCTGGCTACCACCAATGACCACCCTGACAGGGAACACAACAGAGAGTCCCAGACAGAGCAGGAGAAAAATGTAGAACAGAACTCAAATTCACCTAAAAAGACCAGACTTAATGGTCTGACAGAGACTGGAGGAACCACTGAAGCTAGGGCCCCTGGATGCACTGTTAACCCAGAACTGAAACCATTTACAAAGCCCACTCTTCAGACGAAGATTAGACAGGTTTATAAAACAAAAAATAATACACGTGAGGAATATGCTTCTTAGTTCCATCAATTATAAGAGACCAAATGGGCAGCTACTGTCCAAAAGCAGGATTAGAAGGCAGGAAGGGACAAGAAATGGTTGAATGAACACAGGGAACCAGGGGTGGAAAGGGGGAGTGTGCTGTCACATTGTGGGGATTGCAAATAATGTCACAAAACAATATGCGTATAAATCTTTGAATGAGAAATTAACTTGTGCTGTAAACTTCCACCTAAAGCACAATAAAAAAAATCAAACAACGCATTGCATTGGGCAAGTCTGCTACAAAAGACCTCTTTAAAGTGTTAAAAATGGAAGATGTCACCTTGAAGACTAAGGTGCACCTGACTCAAGCCACAGTGTTTTCAATTGCCTCATATATATATGCGAAAGCTGGACAATGAATAAGACCAAAGGAGAATTGACACCTTTGAATTTTGATGTTGACAAAGAATATTAAATATACCATGGCCTGCCAAAAGAACAAACAAATTTGTCTTAGAAGAAGTACAGCCAGAATCTTCTTAGATGCAAGGATGGCAAGACTATATGTCTCACATAGTTTGGACATGTTATCAGGAGGGATCAGTCCCTAGAAAAGGACATCATGCTTGGTAAAGTAGAGGATCAATGAAAAAGAGGATGACCCTCAACGAGATGGACTGACACAGTGACTGCAACAATGGGCTCAAGCATAACAACAATTGTGAGGATGGCACAGGACTGGGAAGTGTTTTCTTCTGTTCATAGGGTCGCTATGAGTCAGAACTGACTCGATGGCACCTAACAACAACAGTTGCATGGAATATTTCTTTCCATCCTTTTACTTTCAGTCTGTGTGCATTCTTGGGTCTAAGACGTGTCTCTTGTAGACAGTATAAAGATGGACCATGGTTTTTTTTTTTTAATCCATTCTATCACTCTCTGCCTTTTGAATGAATAATTTGAACCATTTACATTTAGACTAATTACTGAAAATGAAGAACTTCATTCATTTTGCTGATTTTTTTTGTGTGTGTCTTGTGTCTTCTTTGTCCCACTATTCCCATACTTTGTTATTTTTTGTGTTTAGTTGATTTTTGCATTGAGTCTTTTTGATTTCTTCCTTCTTCTCTTCTGTGTATATTTTCTAAAATTTTCTTAGTGGTTACCACAAATATTACCTTGAACAACTTACAGTTGCACCGACTTATTTCAGCTTGATGCCAACATTTAACATACAAACAAGTAACAACATTAACGTACTAAAACTTTATTTCTGTTTTTATCTCCTCCCATTTCTGTTGTTGAGTATCTAGTCACATCATTATACATCCTATATCCAAAAGATTTAATTTATACTTATTTCTTACACACTTGATGTTGTTTTGCTTGTGGAACTTAACTACTAAGTTAACTCCCAGGAAATACCATGTACCTGACCGTTCTATTTGCCCATGCAATTACCTTTATTGGAGATCTCTCTCATTTTTTCTTTCCTATGTGTAGATTCGAGTATTTGTCTAGTGTTCTTTCCTTTCCATCTGAAGGCTCCCTTAAGTAACACTTGCAAAGCAGGTCTATTAGTAACAAGTTCCCACAGATTTTGTTTATTTGGGAATGTCTTGATTTCCCCTTCATGTTTGAATGGCAACTTTTCTGGGTAAAAAATTCTTGGTTGTCAATTGTTTTCCTTCAGTACTTAGTATATGTTGCTCCATTGTCTTCTGGCTTCCAGGATTTTTGAGGAGAAATTTGCACTAATTCTTAAGAACAATCCTTGATATGTTTTTTATACTGTGTTTTTCTCTTGCTGCTTTCAGAATTCTCTCCTTGTCTTTGTAGTCTTCCTGCTTGGAGTTCACCTAGCTTCCTCTATTTGCAGACTTGATTTCTTACTCATGTTTGGGAAATTTCCTATCATTATCACTTGGAAAATTCTTTCTATGTCTTTTTTACTATCTTGTTCTAGAGCTTCAAAAATCCTAAAGTTGGATTTCTTAATTGAATTCCACAGTTTCATTTGACTTTGTTTGCATTTCTTTGTTATATTCTCTTATTTCTCTTGATCTTGATAAATTCGATTGACTTGTCTTCTACTTCACTTATTCTATCTTCTATCTGCTCAAGTCTATTGATGAATGTTTCTCTTGCATTTTCCAATTCGGTTATTTCATTCTTCAACTCAAGTATTTCTGTTTTTTTAAATGTTTTCAATCTCCTTATTGAGTTTCTCTTTTTTTTAATTTTGTTTCCTGATCTCCATTAGTCTGTTTTATGTGTGTTGTTTGCTTTCTTTGAATATATTTAACATTGTTTTCTGGTGATACTCTATTTTTCCCTTTAAACTGGTCTCCATCAGAGTAATGTCCGCTTCTTCATGGTTTTCTTTTGATTGGGTCATCTTCTCCTGTGATCTTGTATGTTTTATAATTTTTTGTTGAACGTGGGGCATTTGAGTATCTTACTGTGATAAACTGGAACTCAGAATTTTCCCCATTTCCATTGATTTTTTTTTCCCTTTATTTCCACTCTCTTCCCCTAAATTCCACTAGAGGGCCCTTGGGCCCTGGTTCTTGCAGCACTGACTCAACCATTCTGGGGATTGTGCACACCTTCCCTCTTTTGTGGCTGGCCCTCAGATTTTCCCTTTGTTGATATAAGGTTCTACTCTGGTTCCACAGACTTTAAGTGTTTTGGAAATTTTTAAGTCTCTGGGTGCCGGCTCTTAAAATCACCTGTGGTTTTGTATTGGATTTTTCCCATGGTGGCTGACATCACTGGGGTATGACCTTCCCTCTGTGGTCTGTGCACTGGGGTGTGGCCTTCCCAAGGTGATTGCAACACTGGGGTGGGATTTTCTGACTTCTGTCTTTGGGGTGAGGCTTGGTTTTCTCTCTGTGGCTAACTTTGCTTGTGTGGGACTTTGCCTTTGGCTGTGGGCTAAAGGGTTGGGGCATGGCTTTTCTGAGGTGGTAGTTACTGCTGTGTGCCCTTCCTGCATGGATGACACTGAGCAGGCTGTCCAACAGTGATTGATTGTTGGGTATGGAGCTAGCTGGTTCCAGGTGGGCTGCCTGTTTGATGTACATTTCTCACCCTGGCTGATGGGTGAGTTCCCGCAGCTGCACTGCATACCCGGGTCCTAGTGCCTTCCCACCTCTGCTCTCAGTGAGACACAATAGCAATCACCCGCACCATTGTAACTTCTTGTGTTTCTCCCCAAGTGTGTATTTGGGCTTCCCTACTCCCTGATCATGAATTTCCACAATCCACTTTGCACTATTTAATTTATTTTTTGTTTTTGTTTTAGTGATCTTTGTCCTTTGAATTGCTGTAACTTTTTTGTGTGCTTTAGGTGAAAGTTTACAGCTCAAGTTAACTTCTCATGCAAAAATTTACACACATATTGCTTTGTGACATTGGTTGGAATCCCCAAAATATGACAGCATGCTCCCCCATTCCACCCTGGGTTGCCTGTGCACAATCGTCCAGTTGCTGTCCCTACCTGCCTTCTCGTCTTGCTTTTGGACAGGAGTTGCCCATTAGGTCTCATATATATGATTCAACTAAGAAGCATGTTCCTCAGGTGTGTTATTTTTTGTTTCATAGACCTGTCTAATCTTTGTCTGAAAAGTGGCCTTCAGGAATGGTTTCAGTTCTGGGTCAGCAGATTGTCCAGGAGCCATAGTTTTGGGGGGTCCTCCAGTCTCTGTGAGACCAGTAAGTCTGGTCTTTTTTCGTGAATTTGAATTCTGTTCTACATTTTTCTCAAGCTCTGTCCGGGACTCTCTGTTGTGATCCCTGTCAGAGTGGTCGTTGGTGGTAGCCAGGCACCATCTAGTTCTTCTGGTCTCAGGCTGAT
Source organism: Trichechus manatus latirostris (assembly GCF_000243295.1). Taxonomy (NCBI): domain Eukaryota; kingdom Metazoa; phylum Chordata; class Mammalia; order Sirenia; family Trichechidae; genus Trichechus; species Trichechus manatus. The sequence goes on from NW_004444006.1 coordinate 13,105,256, forward strand.
GGAGTCTCTGGTTCATGTGGTCCTTTAGTCCCTTGGGTTAATATTTTCCTTGTTTCTTTGGTTCTCTTCATTCTCCTTTGCTCTAGACAGGATGGGACCAATAGATGTATCTAAGATGGCCACTTGCAAGTTTTTAAGATCCCAGACACTACTCACCAAGTGGGATGTAGAACATTTTCTTTATGAACTAAGTTATCCCAATTGACCTAGATGTCCCCTGAGACTATGGTCCCCAGCCCTCAGCCCCCAGCCCTAGCTACTCTGTCCCTCAAAGTGTTTAGATGTGTCTAGGAAACTTCTATGCTTTTGCTTTGGTACAGTTGTGCTGACTTCCCCTATATTATGTGTTGTCCTTTCATTCACCGAAGTTGACACTTGTCTACTATCTAGTTAGTGATTTCTCCTCCCCCTCCCTCCCTACCTTTGTAACCATCAAAGAATTTTTTTTCTGTGTGTAAACCTTTTCTTGAGTTCTTATAATGGTGATCTCACGCAATATTTGTCCTTTTGTGACTAATTTATTTCATTCAGCATAATGCCCTCCACATTCATCCATGTTGTGAGATGTTTCGCGGATTCATCATTGTTCTTTATCACTGCATAGTATTCCATTGTGTGTATGTACCATAATTTGTTTATCCATTAATGTGTTTATGGCCATTTAGGTTGTTTCCATCTTTCTGCTATTGTGAATAATGCTGCAATGAACATGGGTGTGCATATGTGTATTTGTGTGATGGCTCTTATTTCTCTAGGGTATATTCCTAGGAGTGGGATTGATGGCTCGTATGGTATTTCTATTTCTAGCTTTTTACATTCCCACCAGCAGCACATAAGAATTCCAATATCTCCACAACCTCTCCAACATTTGTTATTTTGTGTTTCTTAGATTAGTGCCAGTATTGTCAGAGTGAGATGGTATCTTAATGTAGTTTTGATTTGAATTTCTCGAATGACTAATAATTGCGAGCATTTCCTCATATGTCTGTTAGCTATATGAATGTCTTCTTTGGTGAAGTGTCTGTACATATTCTTTGCCAATTTTTTAATTGGATTATGTGTCCTTTTGTTGTTGAGGTGTTGAAATATTCTATAGATTTTGGAGATTAAACCCTTGTTGGATATGTAGCCAAAATTTTTTTCCCCAGTCTGTAGGTTCTTTTTACTCTTTTGGTAAAGTGTTTTGATGATCATAAGTGTTTAATTTTTAGGAGCTCCCAGTTATCTGGTTTATCTTCTGGTGTTTGTGCATTGTTAGCTATGGTTTTTATACTACTTATGCCTTATATTAGAACCCCTAACATTATCCCTTTTTTTTCTTCCATAATCTTTATCATTTTAGATTTATTTTGATGGGTAGATTTGTTAGCTTCCTTTGTGGTTACCTTAAAACTTACCTCTATTTTTCTAAGTTTAAACCAATCTTTTATTTCTTGATATCACCTAACTTCCTCTCCATATGGAAGTTCTTTGACTACACTGTTTATTCCCTCTTTTTTGTTTAATGTTGTCATCGTTTACACTTTGACATCTCTGTTTCCTTATTTTCAGTCTTTTAGCTTTGACTTATTTTTTGCAACTTCCCTATCTGGGTCAATATCTGGTTGTTCTGTTCTGTGTTCTAGTCTTGGGTTGTTGTCTGATATTGTTTGTTGTCTAACTGGAGGACTCCCTTTAATTTTGCTTGTAATTTTGGTTTGTTTTTTTTTCAAATTCCCTTACCTTCTGTTTGTCTGGAAATGCCCTGATTTCACCATCATATTTGAGAGACAGTTTTTCTGGATATATAATTCTTGGCTGGCAATTTTTTTTTTCCCTTCAAGGCTTTATATATGTCATCTCATTGCCTTCTTGTCTGCATAGTTTCTGCTGAGTAGTCAGAGCTTAGTCTTATTGATTCTACTTTGTAGGTAACTTTTCGGTTTTCCCTTGCCATCTCAAGATTCTATCTTTGTCTTTGGTTTTGGCATGTTTGATTTGGTATGTCTTGGTGACTTTCTCTTGGGGGTCTACCCTGTATGGGGTTTGTTGAGCTTCTTGGATAGGTATCTTCTTGTTTTTCATCACATCAGGGAAGTTTTCTGCCAGCAAATCTTTAACAATTCCCTCTGTGTTCTCTGTTATCCTCCCCATTCTGGTACTCCAATCACTCATAGGTTTTTGAAAATGGGCTTCAGGTGTATGCTCTGCTGTTCTATGCTAATGAGGGCATGCAGTGTTGAATCAGCCCGCACAGGTCTGGGCAGGGGTGAAGGGTTCTGCAAGTCCATGGCCCACTTATGCCAGTAGCTGGGTGAAGTGGCTGCGAGACTGGTGTGGGAGTGGAGAGCCCTAAGTTTCTGGCTTAAGGGGCATGGAGTTTTTTTTTTTTTAGTACACATATTCTTTTATGACATTGATTAACAACCCCACAACATATCAACCCTCTCCCTTCTCGACTTTTTTTTTTTTTGGTGAAAATATACATAGCCAAAGATACACCATTTCAAAAATTTCTACATGCACAGTTCAGTAATATTGACTATGCTCTTCCAATTGTGCTGCTATTCTCACTTTAGATGAAGGTTTACAGAACAAAATACTTTCTCATTAAACAATTAGTACACATGTAGGGCATGGAGTTTTTTAATACTGTGAGACTGCTGTTGGAGTGGAGTGGGGTGGGGGGGTGGATGAAGGGAAGGAAGCACTTCTCCACTGCGAAACTCTGGGAGGAGGAGGGATTATTTTGCCCCAGCGCAGTAGGTTAGAAGCTTGTACTTAATTTTTACAGGTCCAGCCCCACCCCTTAAATTTGCTTCATTTGATTTCTTGACTGCTGCTTCCGTGGGTGTTGATTGTGGATCCAAGTAAAACGAGATCTTTGACAACTTCAATCTTTTCTCCATTTATCATGATGTTGCTTATTGGTCCAGTTGTGAGGATTTTTGTTTTCTTTATGTTGAGGTGTAATCCATACTGAAGGTTGTGGTCTTTGATCTTCATCAATAAGTGCTTCAATTCCTCTTCACTTTCAGCAAGCAAGGTTGTGTCATCTGCATAATGCAGGTTGTTAATGAGTCTTCCTCCAATCCTGTTGCCCTGTTTTTCTTCATATCATCCAGCTTCTTGGATTATTTTCTCAGCATACAGATTGAATAAGTATAATAAAAGGATACAACACTAACACACACATTTCCTGACTTTAAACCACACAGTATCCATGCACCTAACATCAGTGCAAGGTGCCCTGTTGGTACAGTGGTTAAGCACTCGGCTGCTAACCAAAAGGTTGGCAATTTGAACCCACCAACCACTCTGAGGGAGCAAGATGTGGTGATCTTCTTCTGTAAAGAGTACAACCTTGGTAACACTATGGGCCAGTTTTACTCTGTCCTATAGGGCTGCTATGAGTTGGAATCAACTCGACAGCATGCAACAACATCAGTGCTTCAAAATGTATGAAACAAATACTGTCTGATATGAAAGGAGTTATAGACAACTCCACAAAAATAGTTGGGGAGCTCAATACATCACTTTCAATTCTGGAAAGAACATCTAAAAATATTCTGGAGAGAATATTTAAAAAGATTAGTAAGGACATACAGGACTTAAACAACACCATAAATCAATTAGACATAGTGGATATATATAGAATAGTCCACCCATCATTAGAACATACACAGTTTTCTCTTGTGCACATGGATCATATTCTAGAATAGACCATTTGCTAGGCCACAAAACAAGTCTCAACAAATTTAAAAAAGATTGAAAGTATCTTCTCTGACCACAGAGGAATAATATTAGAAATTAACAGTGGAAGCAAAACTGGAAAACACACAAATTCATGGAAATTAAACAACACACTACTAAACAACCATTGGATCAAAGAAGAAATCAGGAGTGAAATTTAAAAAATACCTGGAGAAAAAGGAAAATGAAAACAAGTCATATAAAAAATAGTGGGATGCAGGGAAGGCAGTCCTGAGAGGGAAATTTATAGCAATAAACACCTACATTAAAAAAGAAGAAAAGTCTCATGTAAACATTCTAGCTCTATAACTTGAAGAATTAGAAAAAGACGAGCATACTAAACCTAAATTTACTAGAAGAAATAATAAAGATCAGAGAAGTAAGAAATGAAATAAAGAATAGAGAGAGTCAACAAATCCAGAAGCTAGTTCTTCGAAAAGATCAATAAAACTGACAAACTGTTAGCTAGGCTGACAAAGAAACAAAGAGAGAAGATGTAAATAACAAAAATAATAAAAGAAATCGGAGATATTACAACTGACCCAACAGAAGTAAAAAGGATCATAACAGAATCCTATGAACAACCATACTCCAACAAACTTGATAACTTTAATGAAATGGACGAATTCTTAGTAGCACATAATCTACCTAAACTGACTCAAAGGGAAGCAGAAAACCTCAACAGACCCATAAGCAGGGCTGGATTAAGGCATGTGAGGACCCTAAACACTGATAATCTGTTGGTGTCCTCTCCTTTGCTTACTTAAGCATTTGAACAGGATATGTGAGTTTTATATATATATATATATGTACATATATATACATATATATACATATATATACATATATACATATATATACATATACATACATATATGTGTGTGTGTCTTAGCTATCCACGATGTAACTTCTTTTCAGATGTGACTGTAATATTAGTGCTTGAATGCAAAAGTGGTATATGCCATTTTAGCAGAATGAGATGAACTGGATTATAAAATTTTCAGTGGATGCAGGTTACTAAAAATTTTACTATAAACCACATTTTCTACAAAAAGAATATTCCATGTATTCTACAACAAAGAAAATGAGTCAGTGAACTTCGTTCTCAAAATGGATCAGAAACCGTTATCTACTAATATAATCCATACTTGTCCACGAGAGGGAACTGTAGGAGACAGATGTCAAAGAAGGTGTTGAAGTGATAGGGACCTCATAGCTTAAACAACCTTGCATGTGGGCGCCGTTGTGACCCTTCGTGAACTTTATTTCTGGCCAGCACATTCTCAGCACTGGAGCTGGTATCAATTTCATTTAGTGCCCTCCCAGTAACCTTTGCGGCACTTGCTTTTCTTCGTGTCCTGTCTGCTTGGCTTCTATAGGTCTTTGTTTGGACAACTGATGTCCCTGTTGTGTTGATGCCCTAAGCACATTCTTACCTTGCTTATTGGGTAATCTGTCCCTGCCCATAACAAGTGAAGAGATTGCATCAGTAATTTAAAAACCTCCCAAGAAAGAAAAGCCCAGGACCAGACAGCTTCACTGGGAAATTCTACTGATCATTTAGAGAAGAATTGACACCAATCCTGTTTAAACTGTTCCAAACAGTAGAGGAGGAAGGACTACTCCTTAACTCTTTGTATGAAGCCAGCATTACCCTGGTACCAATGCCAGACAAAGTCACCACAAGAAAAGAAAACTGCAGACCAATATCCCTTATGAATATTCTGTTGTCATTGACTCGATTCTGACTCATAACAACCCTACAGGAAAGAATAGAACTGCCCCATAGGGTTTCCAAGTAATCTTTAAAGAAGTGGACTGCCATATCTTTCTCCTGTAGAGCAGCTGGTGGGTTCTCACCGCCAACCTTTTGGTTAGGAGTGGAGCATTTAACCACTGCAGCACCAGGGCTTCCCTTATGAATACAGGTGAGAAAATTCTAACAAAATGCTAGCAAACAGAATCTAACAGCATATTAAAAGAATTATACATCATGATAAAGTGGCATTTATGCAAAGTTGGTTAAATGTGAGAAAATCAGTCAATGTACATTAAAAGAACAAAGGATAAGAATCACATGATCATCTCAATTGATGCAGAAAATCATTTGATAAAATCCAGTACCCTTCTTTAATAAAAATGCTCAACAAGATAGGAATAAAAGGGAAGTTCCTCAACATGATTAAGGGCATTTATGAAAAACCAAGAGTCAACATTATATTCAATGGAGAAAGATTGAGAGTTTTCCCCTTGAAAATGGCAACAAGATAAGGACGCCTGCTCTCACTACTCCCATTTAATATTGTACTGGAAGTCCCAACAAGAGCAATAAGGAAAGAAAGAGAAATAAAATATATCTAAATTGGAAAGAAAGAGGTAAAACTATCCCTATTCACAGATGACGTGATCCTTCCTATATATACAAAATGCCAAAGAATACGTTAGAAATATTCTAGAGCTAATAGAAGAATTTAGCAAATCTGCAGGATACAAGGTCAACACACAAAAATCAGTTGGGTTTTTATACACCAGCAATGAGAAACCTGTAAAGGAGATTAAGAAAACGACTCCATTTACAATAGCATCTAAGAGAATAAAATGTCTAGGAATAAACTTACCCAGGAATGTGAAAGACTTATAAAACACTGCCAAAAGAGACTAAAGAAGACCTAAACAGATGGAAAGACATTCTGTGCTCATGGATTGGAAGACATAATATAGTCAGGATGTCAATACTACCCAGAGTGACATATAGATACAATGTAATCCCTATAAAAATCCCAACAGTATTCTTTACACAAATGGAAAAACTAAACATCAATTTTGTATGGAAAGACAAGAGACGCTGAATAGCCAAAGCAATTCTGAAGAAGAAGAATAAGGTAGGAGGCCTCACACTTCCCAACTTCAAAACATATTACACAGCTACTGTAATCAAAACAGCCTGGTACTGATTTAATGATAGACACATAGACCAATAGAATAGAACTGAAAACCCAGAAATAAATTTAAACATCTGTGGTCAATTAATTTCCAACAAGGGAGCAAATCCATTTAATGGGGAAGAAACAGTCTCTTCAACAAATGGTGCTGGAAAAACTGTATTTCCACTTGCAGAAAAATGAAGCAAGATCCATACCCAGGCCATACACAAAAAACTAATTCAAATTGGATCAAGGATCTAAATGTTAAATCTAAAACCTTAAGTTTTCAGAAGAAAATATAGGAGTAAAGTTATGGGACTTACTTTCTTTTTCAATGATAGATCATCAAACACAACAACAAATGCACTAGCAACAGAAAACAAAATAGATAACTGGACTTCATAAAAGTTAAATATTTATGTTAATCAAAAAACTATCAAAAGAATAACAACACAACATACAAACTGGGAAAAAATCTTTGGAAAAAATATAACTGATATGGGTCTAATATCTAAAATGTATATAAAGCTTCTACAACTTAAAAACAAAACAGAAATAATCCAATCAAAAATGGGCAAAGGACGAAACAGACACTTCACCAAAGAGGATATTCAAATGCCAGCAAACATGAAAACATGAAAAGATGATCAGCGTCATTAACTGTAAGAGAAATTCAAATCAAAACCACAATAAGATACCCTTTCAATCCCACTAAGATGGCCAAGATAAAAAACAAACAAACAAAAACAATGGAAAATAACAAATGTTGGAGGGAATGTGGAGAAATTGGAACCCTCATCCATTGCTGGTGGGAATGCAAAATGGTACAGCCGTTGTGGAAAACAGTGTGGTGGTTCCTCAAAAAATTAGAAATAGAACTACCATATAACCCAGCAATTCCATTCCTAGGTATATACACTGAGGGTCTAATAGAAGTTACATGAACAGACATATGCACACAGCAGCATTATTCACAATAGCAAAAAGATGAAAACAACCTAATTGTCAATCAACGGATGAACAGATAAGCAAAATGTAGTACATACATACAATGAAATACTACTTAGCCATAAAGGAAAATGAGTTCCCAAAACATATTGTAACATGGATGAACCAGGAGGAGATTATGTTGAGTGAAATAAGTCAATCACAAAAAAACAAACATTGTATGTTCTCACTTTTATGAAATGTCATGAATAGGTAAGTATACAGAGACTAATGTTTATTGGTGGTTACCAGGAGTAGGGGGAAGAGAGGTAGGAATTCCCTAGGTAGTAGTCACTTTTTGTTTATGGTGATGGGAAAGGTGGCACCAAATGTGGGTGAAGTTTGCACAGCTTGACTAACATAATTGATGTTAATAAGCAGTAAATAAGAAGAAAAGATGAACTGGCAAATGCTAGGTTATATATAATTTTGCAACAGTAACAATAACCCAAAAGGGGGAGGGGCTACAGATGCTGATACTAATTAGACATAACCAATCAATCCCCCACATCTCTGTCGGTTTGTCGTACTGTGAGGGCTTGCCTGTTGCCGTGATGCTGGAAGCTATGCCACCAGTATTCAAATATCAGCGGGGTCACCCATGGTGGACAGGTTTCAGCAGAGCCTCCAGACTAAGACAGACTAGGAAGAAGGACGTGGCGGTCTACTTCTGAAAAAAATTAGCCAGTGAAAACCTTACGAATAGCAGCAGAATACTGTCTGATATACTGCCAGAAGATGAGCCCTTCAGGTTGGAAAGCACTCAAAATATGACTGGGGAAGAGCTGCCTCCTCAAAGTAGAGTCAACCTTAATGATGTGGATGGAGTCAAGCTTTCGGGAGCTTCATCTGCTTATGTGGCATGACTCAAAATGAGAAGAATAGCTGCAAACATCCATTAATAATCAGAATGTGGAATGTACGAAGTATGAATCTAGGAAAATTGGAAATTGTAAAAAATGAAATGGAATGCATAGAGATCAATATCCTAGGCATTAGTGAGCTGAAATGAACTGGTATTAGCCATTTTGAATTGGACAATCGTACGCTCTACTATGCCAGGAATGATAAATTGAAGAGGAATGGCATTGCATTCATCGTCAAAAGGAACATTTCAAGGTGCATCCTGAAGTACAATGCTGTCAGTGACAGGATAATATCCATATGGCTACAAGGAAGACCAGTTAATACGACTATTATTAAAATTTATGCACCAACCACTAAGGCCAAATATGAATAAACTGAAAATTTCTACCAACTTCTGCAGTCTGAAATTGATCGAACATGCAATCAGGATGCATTGATAATTACTGGTGATTGGAATGTGAAAGTTGGCAATAAGAAGAAGGATCGGTAGTTGGAAAGTATGACCTTGGTGACAGAAATGATGCCGGATTCACATGATAGAATTTTGCAAGACTAACGACTTCTTCATTGCAAATACCTTTTTTCAACAACATAAACGTTGACTATACACATGGACCTTGCTGGATGGAATACACAGGCATCAAATCAACTACATCTGTGGAAAGAAACAAAGGAAAAGCTCAGTATCATTAGCCAGAACAACGCCAGGGGCTGACTGTGGAACAGACCATCAATTGCTCATATGCAAGTTCAAGTTGAAGCTGAAGAAATTTAGAACAAGTCCACGAGAGCCAAAGTATGACCTTGAGTATATCCCACGTGAATTTAGAGATCATCTCAAGAATAGATTTGATGCATTGAACACTAATGACTGAAGACCAGAAGAGTTGTGTAATGACATCAAAAACATCATACGTGAAGAAAGCAAGAGGTCATTAAAAAGACAGGAAAGAGAGAAAAGAAACAAAATGAATATCAGAAGAGACTGTGAAATTTGCTCTTGAACTTCGAGTAGCTAAAGTGAAAGGAAGAAATGATGAAATAAAAGAGCTGAACAGGAGATTTCAAAGGGCAGCTCGAGAAGACAAAGTAAAGTATTATAATGACATGTGCAAAGACCTGGAGGTTGAAAACCAAAAGGGAAGAACACACTCAGCATTTCTCAAGCTGAAAAAACTGAGGAAAAAATTCAAGCCTCACATTGCAATAGTGAATGATTCTATGGGCAAAATACTGAACGATGAAGGAAGCATTAGAAGATGGAAGGTTTACATAGTCACTGTACCAAAAAGAATTGGTCAGCGTTCAGTCTTTGCAGGAGATAGCATAGAATCAAGAGCCGATGGTACTGAAGAAGTCCAAGATGCACTGAAGACATTGGCGAAGAACAAGTGTCCAGGAATTGATGAAATATCAATTGAGATGTTTCAAAAAATGGATACAGTACTGGAAGTGCTCACTCTTCTATGCCAAGAAATTTGGAATACAGCTACCTTGCCAACCGAGTGGAAGAAATCCATATTTATGCCTCTTCCCAAGAAAGATGATTCAACAGAACAATATCGAACAAAATCATTAATATCACACGCAAGTAAAATTTTGCTGAAGATCATTCCAAAGCAGTTGCAGCAGTACATCAACAGGGAGCTGCCAGAAATTCAAGCTGGATTCAGAAGAGGACGTGCAATGAGGGTTATCATTGTTGATGTCAGATGGATCCTGCCTGAAAGCAGAGAATACCAGAAAGATGTTTACTTGTGTTTTATTGACTATGCAAAGGCATTCAACTGTGTGAATCATAACAAATTATGGATAACTTTGTGAAGAGTGGGAGTTCTGGAACACTTAATTGTGCTCATGAGGAACCTGTACATAGATCAAGAGGCAGTTGTTCGAACAGAACAAGAGGATACTGTGTAGTTTAAAGTTAGGAAAGGTGTGCATCAGGGTTGTATCCTTTCAGCATACTTATTCAATCTGTATGCTGAGCAAATAGTCTGAGAAGCTGGACGATATGAAGAAAAACGGCATCAGGATTGAAGGATGGCTCATTAACAACCTGTGTTATGCGGATGACACAACCTTGCTTGCTGAAAGTGAAGAGAACTTGAAGCACTTACTGATGAAGATCAAAGACCACAGCCTTCGGTATGGATTACACCTCAACATTAAAGGAAACAAAAATTCTCACAACTGGACCAATAAGCAACATCTTGATAAATGGGGGAGAGATTGAAGTTGTCAAAGATTTCATTTTACTTGGATCCATGGTCAACACGCATGGAAGCAGCAGTTAAGAAATGAAATGATGCATTGCATTGGGCAAATCTGCTGCAAAAGACCTCTTTAAAGTGTTAAAAAGCAAAAGTGCCACCTTGAAGACTAAGGTGCACCTGACCAAGCCGTGGTGTTTTCAATCACCTCATATGCATGTGAAAGCTGGACAGCGAATAAGGAAGAGCAAAGAAGAATTGACACCTTTGGATTATGGTGTTGGCAAATAATATTGAATATACCATGGACTGCCAAAAGAACGATCAAATCTGTCTTGGAAGAAGTAGAGCCAGAATGCTGCTTAGAAGCAAGGATGGTGAGACTTTGTGTCACATACTTTGGACATGTTATCAGGAGGGATCAGTCCCTGGAGAAGGACATCATACTTGGTAAAGTAGAGGGTCAGCAAAAAAAGAGGAAGACCATCAGTGAGATGAATTGACACAGTGGCTGCAACAATGGGCTCATGCATAACAACGATTGTGGGGATGGTGCAGATCTGGGCAGTGTTTTGTTCTGTTCATAGGGTGGCTATGAGTCAGAACCGACTCGATGGCACCTAACAACAACAACAATCAACTCACAGGTTTAGTTTTCTTGGTTTGAAGGCTTAAGGTCATGGTCTTGTTGGACAATCCAGTCAATTGGCATAATATAGTTCTTAAAGTTTTTTTATTATGGTGAGTAGGGTCTGGGGCCTTAAAGCTTACCAGTGGTCTCTATTTATCTGGAATAAAAGAGAAAGAAGGAAACCCTAGAATCAGAGAAGGAGCCAGACTACGAGACTGATTGTCTCCATGAACCACTGCTTCCTCTACATTGAGATCAGAAGCACTAGATGGTGCCCAGTTTCCAGTGCTGGATGTTCTGATCAGGGACACAATAGATGGTTACTAATAGAAAAGGAGAAGAATGTAGAAAAGATCTTCAAATTCTTAACGAATCCAGACTTTCTGGACCTGTTGAGGATGGAGGAGTCCCTAAGATTATTGCCCTGAGTTACTCTTCAAACTTTAAATCAGAACTATCTCCTGAAGTCACCTTTAACTAAGTAACAGTTTAGCTCAAAAAGTAAAGATTGTCATTCTCGAGTATTGCACTCTTCAAAAAAAATTATCTATATAAGACCAAATGGACAACAGCTATTTTTAAATATAATTTTATTTATTTTGTTGTTGATGTTGAGAATATACACAGCAAAATATACACCAATTCAACAGTTTCTACGTGTACCATTTAGTGACATTAATTACATTCTTTGAGTTGTGTAACCGTTCCCACCCTCCTTTTCTGAGTTGTTCCTCCTCCATTGACATAAATTCACTGCCCCCTAAGTTTCCTATCCAGTCTTTCAAGTTACTGTTGTCAATTTGATGCCATAGTGATAACTCATAGAAGAGCATAATGTTCAAAGCAGACCTTTCTTACTAGTTAAGCTAAACTATTGTTTGGTTTTAAGAAGACTTCAGGGGATATTTTTGGTTTAAGGTTTAAAGATTATCTCAGGGCAATAATTTCAGGGCTTCATCCAGCATTCATGGCTCCAGGAAGTCTGGAGTCCATGAGAATTTGAAATTCTGTCCTGCACTTACCCCCTTTGATCAGGATTCTTCTATGGAGTCTTTGATCAAAATGTTTGTAATGGTAGTCAGGCACCATCCAGTTCCAGTCTCATGGCAAAGGAGGCAGTAGTTCATCGGAGGCAATTAGTCACACATTCCACATCCTCCTCCTATTCCTGACTCTCATTCTTCTCTGTTAAAGGCAAATAAAGGCCAATTTTTGTGCTTGGATGGCCATTTGCAAGCTTTTAAGACCCCAGGCAGTACACAGTCAACTAGGAAGTAGAGCAGAAGTACTAAACACGTTATTAGGCCAATTAACTGGGATATCCCATGAAACAATGACCCTAAACCTCCGAACCAAGGAACCAAATCCCATGAGGTGTTTGTTGTACACACCAAAAAAAAAAAAAAAAAATTGCCGTTGAGTCGATTCCAATTCATAGCAACCCTGTAGGACAGAGTAGAACTGCCCCCATAGAGTTTCCAAGGAGTGCCTGGTGGATTCGAACTGCAGACCTTTTGGTTAGCAGCCGTAGCACGTAAGCATCCTCAAAAGCTACTCTTTTTTGTCGATGTTGAAATGTATCTATCACACAACTTTTGTGAATTCAACATTTTACATGTATACAACTTATTGACAGCAATTACAATAATCAGCTGTGCCACTCTACCCTTAATCAAGGAAATATTTCCATTACCATTAACTCCCTCATCCTCCTCCTTCCTACCCCTGGTAACCACTAATAGGCTTTGTTCTCTATACATTTACTTGTCCTTTTATATAAGTGAGGTTATACAATATTTGTCCTTTTATGATTAACTTATTTGACTCAGCATAATGTCTTCCAGCTCCATCCATATTGTAGCATGTATCAAGACTTCATTTCTTCTACTGGCTGAGTAGTATTACATTGTAGGTATATACCACATTTTCTTTATCCATTCAACTACTGATCGACATTTAGGTTGTTTCCACCTATTGTCTATTGTGAATAGTGCTGCGATGAACATTGGTGTACAAGTCTCTGTTTGAGTCTCTGCTTTCAAGTCTTTTGGGTATGTGCCTAGGAGCAGAATTGCTGGGTCACATGGTAGCTCTATTTTTAGTTTTTTGAGGAACCGCCACACTGTTTTCCTCAACAGCTGTACCATTTTGTATTCCCACCAGCAATGGGTAAGGATTCCAATTTCCCCACATCCTTGCCAACATTTGTTATTTTCTTTCTTCTTCTTCTTTTTTTTTTCATCTTAGCCATCCTAGTAGGAGTGAAATGATATCTCATTTGATTTGCATCTCTCTGATGGTTAATGACGCTGAACATCTTTTCATGTGTTTGGTGGCAATTTGAACGTCTTCTTTGGTGAAATGTCTATGGAAGTCCTTTGCCCATTTTATGATTGGGTTATTTGTCTTTTTGTTGTTTAGTTGTCGAAGTTTCATATATATTTTGGTTATTAGATTTTTGTTGGATATGTGATTTCCAAAGATATTCTACCAGTCAGTAGCTTGTCTTTTCACTTTTTTGGTAAAGTCTTTTGATGAACAAAAATTTTTAATTTTTATGAGGTCTCATTTATTTATTTTGTCTTTTGCTATTTTTGCTTTTGTTATTATATTAGATAATTCATTGTTGAAAGCTCGGCCCGACAGCATTGTCCCTGTTTGTCTTCTAAGAATTTTACTGTTTTAGTTTGCACATTTAGGTCCTTAATCCATTTTGAATTTGTTTTTGTGTAGGGTGTGAAGCATGGATCCTGTTTCATTTTTCAGCTTGTGGAAATCCAATTTTCCCAGCCCGATTTATTGAGGAGACACTTCTTTCCCCATCTGCACCTAGCACCCTTGTCAAAATTTAGTTGACCTTAGATGTGTGGGTTTATTTCTGGACTATCCATTGGTCAATGTGTCTATTGTTATACCAGTACCAGGATGACAACAGTTATTTTAAAGCATAGAAGAGAAGGTTGGAGGGCAGGGAGTTTAATCAATGGGAGTGAAACAACTAGATACAAATAATGAGAATGTTGACACAACATGAAGAATGTAACCAATGTCACTGATCCTTATGTCTAGAAAATGTTTAATGTGAGCTGGGTTTGCTGTGTATATTTTCACCAAAAATAAAATAAAATATTAATAAAAAAATTCAGTGACATTGATTATATTGTTCATGTTGTACCCCCATTATCGCTATCCTTTTCCAAAACATTCCTCCACCATTAATATAAACTCAATGTCCACCAAACAAAAACTCCCCCTTCCCCCCCCCTTCCCACCCCTGATAACATTTAATAATCTTTGGGTTCTTTATATCTGCTTATTTAATATAAGTGGGATCATACAATATTTGTCATTTTGTGACTGACTTATTTCACTCAGCATAATGTTTTTAAGGTTCATCCATGTTGTGGCATGCATTAGAACTTCATTTCTCTTTATGGGTGAGTAGTATTCCATTGTATGTACGTACCACATTTTGTTTATCCATTCATCTGTTCATGGACATTTTGGTTGTTTCCACATTTTGGCTATTGTGAAAAGCCTGCAATGAACATTGGTGTACTGGTTTCTGTTTGTGTTCCTGCCTTCACTTCTTCTGGGTACATATGTAGGACTGGGATTGCTGGATCATGTGGTAATTCTGTGTTCATCTTTGTGAGGAACTGCCAAACTGTTTTTCACAATGGCTGTACCATTTTACATCCTCACCAGCAATTGTTGAGGGTTCCAGTTTCTCCACAACCTCACCAGTTTTTGTTATTTGACTTTTTTCTTTGTTAGCATTGCCATTCTAATGGGGATGAAGTGATATATCACTGTAGTTTTGATTCCCATTTCCCTAATGCTGATGATGTTGAACATCTTTTCAAGTACTTCTTGGCCATTTGAATATCCTCTTTGGTGAACTGTTCAAGTACTTTGCCTAATTTTTTGATTGGGTTGTTTGTCTTTTTTTGTTAAGTGGTATGTAGTCCACTTTTAAATTATAATTATTATAAGCATCCTAGTTTGTGTGGTATCTCATTAGTATTACATTTTCCTGATGACTAATGAAGTTGTGGATCTTTGCAGGTACTTATTGATCATTTGTATATATTCTTTGAAGAAATGTCTGTTCAAATGCTTTGCCTATTTTCAAATTGGGTTATTTATATTTTGATCGTTGAGTTGTAAGAGTTCTTTATATATTCTGCATATTAGACCCTTATCAACTATATGATTTGCAAATATTTTGTCCCATTCTGCAGATTGTCTTTTCCTTTTCTTGATAGTGTCCTTTGATACACAGAAGTTTTTAGTTTTGATAATGTCCAATTTATCTTTTTTTTTTCTTTTCTTTGATTGCTTGTGCCTTTGGTGTCATATCTTTAAAAAATTGCCTTATTCAAGGTCATGCAGATTTTCACCTATGTTTTCTGCTAAGAGTTTTATAGTTTTAGCTTTTACATTTAGATCATTGATCCTTTTTATGTTAACTTTTGTATATGGTCTGTAGTAGAGGGTCCAAATTTACTCTTTTCATTTACATATCCAGTTTTCAACCCATGATTTCTTGAAAAGAGTATCCTTTCTCCACGGAATGGTCTTGGCATCCTTGTTGAAATGAATGGACCATAAAGATACGGGTTTCTTTCTGGACTCTCCACTTTATTCCATGGTTGTATATGTCTTTCTTTATGCCAGTACACACTGTCTTGATCATGGTAGCTTTGTAGTAAGTTTTGAAATCAGGAAGATTGAGTTGTCCAAAAAAAAAACATTGTGAGTGGTGGAGCCAACATGACGCTATAGACAGAAGCACCACACCATCCCTCCACAGCAAAGACCAGAAAAAAAAAAGTAAAACAGAGACAAACATCAATCCTGGAACCCTAAGTGTCAAATGAAGGGATAAAGAACTCAACCAAGCACCGAATGGAATAAGAAACTGACAGAGAACAGAGAGCAAGGAGAGATACGGAGTGGAGGTCCCCTATCAGCTAACACGGCATGGATGCGCCGTCTTGGACTCCTCAGCCACTGAGATCTGCAGACAGGGAGTACAGGAAGACAACTTCACGGAGCTCCCAGCAGGAGACAGAGAACCCAGTAAGCAGCAATACACGCTTTCCCACCCCCACCCTTCTTCCCCGTGCTCAGCCTCTGCCGCTTTCTGGCTGGCCAAAGCTGTTTGGCTGGGGAGGCACCAGCTCCTTGCCATTTGGATTCACCCTGCCCACACCAGCCAGCTCCTTTAGTGCCATTTTTTTGTTGCTGTTGTTGCTTCTTTTGGCTTCTTCCCTCTCTCACTTCCTTTTTTTCCTTTCTCTTGAACACCTGGCTTCGTGTGCCATCTCCGCTCCTTCTTGACAGGCTGTGAAGTGCCGCTCGGCTGGGGAACCCCTTCCCTGGTCCACGCTGCGATGCTGGTGGGCTCCCTGGGAGCTTTTTTTTTTTTTTTTTTTTTTGCTTTTTTCCTTTTTTTCTTCATCTCTCAGTTTCTCTTCTCTCTACCTTCTTCTTTTCCTCTCTCCTGAATACTTGGTGCTGTGTGCCATCTCCACTCCTTCTAGACAGGCAGTGCAGTGCCACTCGGCTTGGAAGCCACTTCCCTGATCTATGCCACCAAGCCAGTGGGCTCCCTTGGGGATTTTTTTCCTTTCTCTTCTCGATTTCTTGTCGCTCTCTACCATACTTCCCTTCTTTTCTCCTGAACACCTGGCGCCACGTGCCATCTCTACTCCTTCTATATGGGCTGTGTAGTGCTGCTCAGCTGGGGAACCACTTCTGGTGGGCCCCCTTGGGGCATTTTTTGTTTTGTTTTTTCTTTCTTCTTTTTTTCTTGGTTTCTTGTCTTTCTCTACCTTTCTTCCTTACCCTTCTTCTCCTGAACAATTGGTGCCGTGTGCCATCTACACTCCTTGACAGACTGTGCAACGCCACTTAGCTAGGGACCCACTTCCAGTGGGCTCCCTTGAGACATTTTTTCCTTTCTTCTTTTTTACCCTCGATTTCTTGTCTCTCTCTATCTTCCTTCCTTTCCACCCTCCCAACCACCTGGCACCTTTTTTTTCTTTTTATCGGTTTCTTGTCTCTCTCTACATTCCTTCCATTCCTTTCTCCCAATTACCTGGCTGCATTTGCCTCTCTCTCCTTTTAAATCTATTTTTCTCTCTCTCTTTCCCTTCCTTCCTCCTCTTTTGCCTGCCCACCTAGCTGCATGTGTCATATCTGTCCTGGATGAGCTGTGCCTCACCGCCTGGCTAGAAAGCCACTAGCACACAGCTTCCCCAAGTCTGTGCCACTCCAATGGCAGGCTCCCTCAGCACTTTCTTTTTCTTTTTGGCTCATGTTTATCTCTCCTCTTTCTCTTCTTTCCCACACCCACTTAGCTCCACACATCACAACCTCCTCCTACCTCCTGCCTATCTGCACCATGCACTGAGCATATCCAAACTGAGCAGCACAGGCAGGGTCTACCAGAACCTGCCCTGCACTGACCCCTGGCCCAGCCCTGTCAGCCACAAACAACCCATTCCAGCCCCTCCACATCCACTAGACCTCTCCTGTTGTGCCATAGCTGAGCGACTTGCCCTACCAATTGGACGAGGTGGTGAGACATATCGTGGCCACAGATGACGAAACAACAAAGAAAACTCAGCCCGCCTGCTCAGACATAACCAAATAAAACAAAAAAGCAGGAAAAAAAATACAACCAATAAAGGACAAAAATAACTACTGAATGCCCCAAAGACAGCAGACAATATCAACACATATTAAAAAAAAAAACAGGGTTGTTCCAGTAGGCATCCAAAATAAAACACCAGATGATCTTCCAGTAGAAGAAAAGAAACCAGAACTACCTGATAGAGAATTCAAATCTCTAATATTCAGGAATATCCAAGAGATGAAGGAAAATGCAGAAAAAATGAGGAAAACATAGACAAAATCATGGAAAAGACAGACAAAACAATGGAAGAATTCAGGAAAATAATACAGGAACAAAATGTCAAAATAAACATACAACTAGAAATCATAAAAAACAGCAAATAGAAATCCAAAATACAAACAACATGATTTCCAAAATGGACTTCCAGGCAACATGGCACTATAGACAGAAGCACCATGCCGTCCCGCCACAGCAAAGATCCAAAAAACTAAGTCAAACAGAGACACATGTCAATCCTGAAAACCTATGCATCAAATGAAGAGATAAAGAACTCAGCCAAGCACCGAATGGAATAAGAAAGTGACAGAGAACAGTGAGGAGAGATACATGCAGAGGTACACTATCAGCTAATGCAGCATGGATCTGCCATCTTGGACTCCTATCAGAGATCGGTGAACAGGGGTTACAAGAAAGCAGCTTCATGGAGTTTCCAGCAGGAGACAGAACAACCAATAACCAATGATATACACTTTCCCACTCCCTACCTGTCTTCACCCCCATTCGGCCTCCTCTGCTTCCTGTGGCCACAGTCTCTTGGCCAGGAAGTACCAGCTTCACCCCGGTGTCACTTGGATTCCCCCCGCCCACACTGGCCTACTCCCTGAGCACCATTTGTTGGCTGCTGGTGTTGCTTTTTTACACTTCTTTAGATTTCTTCTGTACCTCTCACCACCCACCCCCCTTTCTCTCAATACCTAGCTCCATGTGCCATCTTTGCGTCTTCCTGAAAGCCTGGGAAAAACTGCTTGACTGTGAAACTGCTTCCCGGCCAGTGCCGCCACAATGGTGGGACCCTGGGGCTTTTTTCATTTGTTTGATGGTTTGTTCTGACTTGTTTTGTTTTGATTTGTTTGTTTGTTTTCTTTTTCTTTTCTCGGCTTGGGAGCCCTTATAGCCAGGCAGTACTCCATGGCTTGGGAGCTACTCCCTTACTGTGTGCAAACAGTGACATCCCTGGGGGCATTTCTTTTTTCTTCTTTTTGTTTTTGTTTTTTTGTTTCTTTGTTTTGTTTTCTTCTCTCTCTTTTCCCCTTTTTGTCTTTCTTCATTTTCAGTTTCTCGTCTCTCTATGCTTACCTTCTCTTTCTGTCTTCTGAATACCTGGCACTGTGTGACATCTCTATCCTGTCTAGCCAGGCCGTACTTCACAGCATAGGAGCAACTTCCCCAGTCCTACCAGCCAAACTGGTGGGATCCCTGGGGGCTTTTCTTTTTATTTCTTCTTTAATTATTATTTATTCATTTTTTATTTTACCCTTTTTTTTTCCATTTCTCAGTCTACACTCCAACAGCAAGCTCCCTTAGCACTCTGTTTGTTTCTTTGTGTGTATGTTTTTCGCTCCTGTTTCTCTCTATCCTCTTTCCCATGCGCATCTTAGCTCCACACATCACAATCTCCTCCCTCCTTCCTGCTACCTGCACTGTGCACTGAACATCACAACCCCAAGCAGCACAGGCATGGACTACCGGCAACTGCCCTGCATAGATTACCAGCCTACCCTGTCAGCCAAGTACGTGACACAAAAACCCATCCCAGCACTCCCCTTCAGCTGGACCTGACCTGCTGTATCATACCTGAGTGACTGACCCTGGCCATTGGAGAAGGAGTATAAAAGTATCGTGAGCACAGAGGAGCAAACAACAAAGCACACAGCCCGCCTGCTCAGACATAACCAAATAAAACAAAAAATCAGGATGAAACACACAAATCTACAATCAATAAACAAGGAAGATAACTAGTGAATGCCCTGACAACAGAAGACAATATCAAAACATATACAAAAACAGGACAAGATGTTTTCAGTAGGCATTCAAAATAAAACACCAGATGACTTTCCAGTACAAGAAAAGACACTGGGAC
This sequence comes from Trichechus manatus latirostris, assembly GCF_000243295.1. NCBI lineage: Eukaryota > Metazoa > Chordata > Mammalia > Sirenia > Trichechidae > Trichechus > Trichechus manatus. The sequence goes on from NW_004444006.1 coordinate 13,125,396, forward strand.
TACCTGAGAGGGAATTCAAATCTCTAATACTCAAAATTATCCAAGAGTTGAAGCAAAAAGCAGACAAAATGAGGAAAAAATAGACAAATTCGTGGAAAAGGCAGACAAATTCATTGAAAATGCAGACAAAAAATGGAAGAATTAAAAAAAATACAGAAGCAAAATGCTAAAATAAATTCACAACTAGTAATTATACAAAAACAACAATTAGAAAGCCAAAAGATAAACAAGATTTCAGAAATGGACAGTGTCATAGAAAGGCAGAGGAGGAGGTTTGAAATGATGGAAGACAGGATAAGCGAAGTTGAAGACAAACACTTGTATACAACTGTTTGAGGAAAAATCAGAAAAAAAGAACAAAGAAAAATGAAGAAACCCTGAGAATTATGTGGCATACAATCAAAAGCAAAAATTTTCGAGTGATCAGAATTCCAGAACGGGGGAGAAAGCAGAAAACACAGAGAGGATCATTGAAGAATTGCTGACAGAAAACTTCCCCAATATCATGAAGGATGAAAAGCTGACCATCCAAGAAGCTCAATGAACCCCCTGTAGGAGAGACCCCAAAAGAAATTGACCAAGGCATATCATACACTCGCTAAAACCAAAGACAAACAAAGGATCCCAAGAACAGCTCGAGAAAAACAAAAAGTAACATACAGAGAAGAAACAATAAGACTAAGCTCAGATTATTTGGCAGAAACCATGCAGGCAAGAAAGCAATGGGTTGACATACATAAAACCTTGAATGAAAAAAATTGCCACCCAGGGATAATATATCCCGCAAAACTCTTGTTCAAATAAGATAAACAGAAATTAAGGGACTATGTAAAAACCAAACCAAACTTACAAGAATTATTAAAAGGGGTCTTTCAATCTGAGAACAAACAACATCAGCTCACAGGCTGAATCATGGACACAGGATTGTATTAGCTAGATACCAGTCTAGGAAATGAACTCTCAAGGACTATCCAAAACCAAAAGAATTAAAACAGGGAACCAGAGAGGTTAATCTAAATAACAACAGCATCAGAACAATAAAAGAGGGAATAACCGGTGTAGGTATACAACCTTCTAATTGAGAGGATGGCAAGGTGATACCAAGTAATAACAGACTGGTCCAAAGCTAGGAAGATAAGCGTAAATTTCAAGGTAACCACAAAGAAAGTTAATAAACCTATTCATCAAAATAAAGAAAAACATAAAGTCTCAGTAAAAAAAAACTGATAAAAACAAAAGAAATGAAAAAAACACAAAAGGAATACAGTACAGGAGAGTAAGAGAAACAAAGAAAATATCACCACCACAAAAAAAGCACTACGAAATGACAGCAATAAACTCACACCTATCAATA
>NW_004444006.1:13127490-13134347 GCF_000243295.1 Trichechus manatus latirostris
TACCAAAACCTTTGGGACACAGCAAAGGCAGTCCTCAGAGGACAATTTATAGCAATAGATGCACACATCAAAAGGGAAGAAAGGGACAAAATCAAAACGTTAACTACAGAAGTCCAACAAATAGAAAGAGAACAGCAAAAAAAGCCCACAGCCACCAGAAGAAAGGAAATAATAAAGATCAGAGCAGAAATAAATGAAGCAGAGAATAGAAAAACAATAGAAAGAATCAACAAAACCAAAAGTTCGTTCTTTGAAAGGATCAACAAAATCGACAAACCACAGGCCAGACTGACAAAACAAAAACAGAAGAGGATGCAAATAACCCAAATAAGAAATGAAATGGGGGACATTACAACAGAACCAGCTGAAATAAAAAGGATTATAACAGAATATTTATGAAAAACTATACTCCAACAAATTTGAAAACCTAGAGGAAATGGAAAATTTCTAGAAACGCACTACCTACCCAAACTAACATAAAGTGATGTTGAAAATCTGAACAGACCCATAACAAGAGAAGAGATTGAAAATGTAATAAAAAAAACTCCCGACAAAAAAAAACCCTGGTCCAGATGCCTTCACTGGAGAATTCTACAAAACATTCAGAGAAGAGCTTATACCAGTACTGCTCAAACAATTTCAGAACATAGAAAAGGAAAGGATACTTCCAAATTCATTTTATGAAGCTAGCATATCCCTGATACCAAAACCAGGCAAAGATGCCACAAAAATAGAAAATTACAAGCCAGTATCTCTCATGAATATAGATGCAAAAATTCTCAACATAATTCTAGCCAAAAGAATTCAGCATCATATCAAAAAATTATACATTATGACCAAGTAGGATTCATACTAGTGATGCAAGGATGGTTCAACATTAGAAAATCAGTGTAATCCACCACATAAATAAAAGGAAAGAAAAGAATCACATGATCATCTCAATTGATGCAGAAAAGGCATTTGACAAAGTCCAACACCTGCTCCTGATAAAAATTCTCAATAAATTAAGTATAGAAGGGAAATTTCTCAACATAATAAAGAGCATCTATGCAAAACCAATGGCTAGCGTCATTCTTAATGGAGAGTGGCTGAAAACATTCCCCTTGAGAACAGGAACAAGACAAGGATGTCCTTTATCATCACTCCTATTTAACTTTGTGCTAGAACTCCTAGCTAGAGCAATAAGGCAAGAAAAAGAAATAAAAGGCATCAAAACTGGCAATGATGAAGTAAAACTATCCCTATTTGTGGATGATATGATACTATACATAGAAAAGCCAAAAGACTCCATGAGAAAACTACTGGAACTAATAGAAAGATTCAGCAGAGTAACAGAATGTAAGATAAACATACAAAAATCAGTTGGGTTCCCATACACTAATAAAGAGAACGATGAAAAGGAAATCAGGAAAACAATACTTTTTATAATATCCCCTAAAAAAATAAGATACTTAGGAATAAATCTAACTGGGGATGTAAAAGATCTATACAAAGAAAACTACAAAAGACTACTGCAAGAAACCCAAAGAGATCTTCATAAATGGAAAAACATACCATGCTCATGGATAGGTAGACTCAATATTGTGAAAATGTCAATTCTACCCAAAACAGTCTACAAAACACAATGCAATCCCGATCCAAATACCAACAGTATTCTTTAAAGAAATGGGAAAATTAATCATTAACTTTATATGGAAAGGGAAGAGGCCCCAGATAAGTAAAGCACTATTGAAGAAGAAGAATAAAGTAGGAGGACTTACACTACCTGACCTGAGAACCTCTATATAGCTACGGTAGTCAAAACAGCCTGGTACTGGTACAACGACAGATACATTGACCAATGGAACAGAATTGAGAAACCACATGTAAATCCATCCATCTTTGGTCAACTGATCTTTGACAAGGTTCCAAAGTCCATCAAACGTCTTTTTAACAAAACTGCATGTCCGTCTGCAAAAATATGAAACAGGACCCATACCTCACACCGTACACAAAATCTAACTCAAAATGGATCAAAGACCTAAATCTAAAACCAAAAACTGTAAAGATCGTAGAAGAAAAAGATAGAATCAATGCTAGAGGCCCTAATGCACGGCATTAAAAGGACACGTACCATGGCTAACAACACACAAACTCCAGAAGATAAGCTAGATTACCGTGATCTTCTAAAAATTAAACACTTATGCTCATCAAAAGACTTCACCAAAAGAGTAAAAAGAGAACCTGCAGACTGGGAAAGAAATTTCGACTATGACAAATCTGACAAAGGTCTAATCTCTAAAATCTACAGGAAAATCCGGCGCCTCTACAACAAAAAGGCAAATAATCCAATTTAAAAATGGGCAAAGGAAATGAACAGACACTTCACCAAAGAAGACATTCATATGGCTAACAGACATATGAGAAAATGCTCATGATCACTAGCCATTTAGAGAAATGCAAATCAGAACCGCAATGAGATACCATTTCACCCCGGCGTACTGACACGAATTAAAAAAACAGAAAATAATAAATGTTGGAGAGGCTTTGGGAAGATTTGAACTCTTATGCAATGCTTGTGGGAATGTAAAATGGGACAACCATTTTGGAAGGCGATATAATGCTTCTTTAAAAAGCTAGAAATAGAAATACCATATGATCCAGCAATCCCACTACTAGGAATACATCCTGGAGAAATAAGAGCCATCACATGAATAGACATATGCACACCCATGTTCACTGCAGCATTATTCACAATAGCAAAAAGATAGAAACAACCTAGATGCTCATCAATAGATGAATGGATAAACAAACTATGGTACATACACAAAATGCAATACTATGCAGAGATAAAGAACAATGGTAAATCTGTGATGCCTCGCATAACATGGCTGAATCTGGAGGGCATTATGCTGAGTGAAATAAGTCAATTACAAAAGGACAAAAAAAAAAGCACAAAAAAGACCACTAGTATAAAAACTCGTGAAAAGATTTATGCCCAAAAAGAAACAATCTTTGATGGTTACAAGGTGGAGGGGAGGGAAAAACACTAAATAGACAATAGATAAGTGGTAACTTTGGTGAAGGGTAAGACAGTACACAGTACTGGTGAAGCCAACACAATCTGATGAAGGCACTGTCATGGAAGCTCCATAGACACATCCAAACTCCCTGAGGGACCAAATTACTGGGCTGAGGGCCTTGGGGACCATGGTCTTGGGGACCATCTAGCTTAACTGGCATAACATAGTTTATAAAGAGAATGTTCTACATTCTACTTTGGTGAGCAGCACCTGAGGTCTTAAAAGCTTGGGAGCGACCATCTGAGATACTCCACTCGTCTCACCCCGTCTGGAGCAAGGGAGAATGAAGAAATCCAAAGGCACAAGTGAAAGATTAGTCCAAAGGACTAACCGACCACAGCTACCAAGGCCTCCACCAGACTGAGTCCAGCATAACTAGAAGGTGCCTTGCTACCACCACTGACTGCTCTGACAGGGATCACAATAGAGGGTATTGGACAGAGCTTGAGAAAAATGTAGAACAAAATTTTAACTCAAAAAAATAAAAAAGACCAGACTTACTGGTCTGACGGAGACTGGAGAAACCCCAAGACTATGGCCCCCGGATACCCTTTTAGCTCAGTAATGAAGTCACTCCAGAGGTTTACCCTTCAGCCAAAGATTAGACATACCCATAAAACAAAACCAGAATAAATGGGCACAACATCCCAGGGGCAAGGACAAGAAGGCAGGAGGAGACAGGAAAGCTGGTAATGGGGACCTAAGGTCGAGAAGGGGAGAGTGTTGCCATGTTGTGGGTTGACAACCAATGTCACAAAACAGTATGTGTATTAACTGCTTAATGAGAAGCTAGTTTGCTCTGTAAACCTTCATCTGAAGTACATTAAATTTTTTTTTAAAAAAACTCCGTTAAAAAAACAACACATTGTTCTTTTTTTAAATCAAAAATTGTTCTAGCTATTGTTTGTCCCTTTCCATTCCATGTAAATTTTAGGATCATATTTTCCATTTCTGAAAAAAAGGTATTTGGAATTTATTTTTTACTGTGCTTTAGGTGACAGTTCACAGAACAATTTAGTTATTCATTAAAAAATTTATACATAAATTATTTTGTGAAATTTGTTGCCATCCCTGCAATGTGTCAATACTCTCCTCTTCTCCACCTTGGGTTCCTGGTATCCATCCATCCATTTTTCCTATCCCTTCCTGCCTTTGCGTCCTTGTTTATGGGCAGATGTTGCACATTTGATCTCATACACATGATTGAACTAAGAAGCACATTCCTCACATTTGTTATTGTTTGTTTTATAGACCTGTCTAATCTTTTGCTGAAGGCTGATCTTCAGGAGTAGCTTCAGTTCTGAGTTAAAAGGGGTACCTAGGGGCCATAGTCTTGGGGTTTCCTCCAGTCTCCGTCAGACCAGTAAGTCTGGACTTTATGTGTGTGTGTGAATTTGAATTTTGTTCTACATTTTTCTCCCACTCTGTCCAGGTCCATCTATTGTGATCCCTGTCATAGTGGCTGGTGGCAGTAGCTGGGCACCATGTAGTTGTTCTGGGCTGAGGCTGGTGGAGGCTGTGGTACTTGTGATCCATTAGTCCTTTGGACTAATATTTCCCTTGTGTCTTTGGTTTTCTTGATTCCACAGCATGAGATCAATAGAAGTATCTTAGATGGCCTCTTGCAAGCTTTTAAGACCCCACACGCTACTCACCAAAGTTGGATGCAGAACATTTTCTTTATCTACTGTGTGATGCTAATTGACCTAGATGACCCCTGGGACCATGGTCCCCATCCCTCAGCCCCAGTAACTCAGTCTCTCAGGGTGTTTGGATGTGTCTATGAAGCCTCTATGACTTTGCCTTAGTTCAGTTGTGCTGACTTCCCCTACACTGTGTACTGTCTACCCCATTCACCAAAGTTACCACTTATCTGCTGTCTAGTTAGTTATTTCACCTCCCCACCACTCCCCTCCCCGGTAATCATCAAAGATTGTTTTTTCTGTGTGTAAACCTTTTCTTGAGTTTTTATAATAGTAGTTTCATACAATATTTGTCCTTTTGTGATTGATTTATTTCACTAGAATAATGCCCTTCAGATTCATCCATGTTGTGAGATGTTTCGTGGCTTCATCATTGTTCTTTATCATTGGGTAGTATTCCATTGTGTATATGTACCATAATTTGTTTATCCATTCTTCTGTTGATGGGTACTTAGGTTGTTTCCATCTTTTTGCTATTGTGAATAATGCTGCAATGAACATGGGTGTGCATATGTCTATTCATGTGATGGCTCTTATTTCTCTAGGAAATATTCTTAGGAGTGGAATTGCTGGATCATATGGTGTTTCTATTTCTAGTTTTTAAGGAGACACCATATCATTTTCCATACTGGTTATACCATTTCACATTCCCATCAGTATTGCATAAGAGTTCTAATCTCCCTGCAACCTCTCCAGCATTTGTTATTCTATGTTTGTTTGATTCGTGCCAGTAATGTCGGGGTGAGATGGTATCTCAAAGTAGTTTTGATTTGAATTTTTCTAAAGGCTAATGATCGGAAGCATTTCCTCATGTATCTGTTAGCTGCCTGAATGTCTTCTTTGGTTAAGTGTCTGTGCATATCCTTTGCCCATTTTTTAATTGGATTATTTGTCTTTTTGTTATTGAAGTGTTGATGTTAGAGATTAGACCCTTGTCAGATATGTCGTAGTCAAAATTTCTTTCCCAGTCGGCAGGTTCTCTTTTTACTCTTTCGTTAAAGTCCTTTGATGAGCTTAAGTGTTTACTTTTTAGGAGCTCCCAGTTGTCTAGTTTATCTTCTGTGTTTGTGAATTGTTAGTTACGGTTTGTATTCTATTTAAGTCATATGTTAGGACCCCCAGCGTTGTCCCTGTTTTTTCTTCCATGATTTTATCGTTTTAGGTTTTATATTTAGATCTTTGATACATTTTGAGTTAGTTTTTGTGTATGGTGTGAGGTATGGGTCCTGTTTCATTTTTTACAGATGGAAGTCCAGTTTTGCCAGCACAATTTGTTAAAAAGACTGCCTTTTCCCCCATTTAATGGCCTTTTGCCTTTGTCAAGATCAGCTGACCGTAGGTAGGTGGATTTATGTCTGGGTTCTCAATTCTGTTCCATTAGTCTATGTGTCTGTTGTTGTACCAGCACCAGGCTGTTTGGAATATATGGCTGATAGTAGGTTCTGAGATCAGGTAGTGTGAGGCCTCCTACTTTGTTCTTCTTATGATAGTTGGAATTTTGATAGGTATTGCATTGAATCTATAGATAAATTTGGAGGGTACAGTATTAACAATATTAAGATTCAATCCCTATCAAATGAACAAAATCTGGTATATACATATACTGGAATATTTCTCAGCTATAAAGAGAAATATAGTTTGAATACATGCTACGGCATGGATCAAGCTTGAAAACATGTTGAGTGAAATAAGTCAGACACAAAAGGACAAATATTGTATGATCACACTTATATGGAATATCTAGAATACAAAAGTACATAGAGGCCGAAGTTTATTAGTGGTTACTACGGGCAGGCGGGAGGCAGAAATGAGGGAGTTATTCCTTAAAGAGTGCTGAGTTTCTGTTAAGGGGAGATGAAACAATTTGGAAACAGATAATGATGATGGTTGCACAATATGGTGAACACAGTTAATGTCACTGAATTGTACACATAATAATTGTTGAAATGGCAAATATTTTGGTCTATATGTATTCTACAACAATAATTTAAAAAAATTTTTTTATTGTACTTTAGGTGAAGGTTTACAGAACAAATAGTTTCTTGTTAAACAGTCAGTACACATATTATTTTATGACATTGGTTAACAACCC
>NW_004444006.1:13135344-13137652 GCF_000243295.1 Trichechus manatus latirostris
ACCCCTCCCATCCCTCATAACCAACAAAGATTGTTACTTTTTGTGTGTAAACTTTTTCATGAGTTTTTACAATAGAGGTCTCATAAAATATTTGTCCTTTTGTGATTGACTTATTTCACTCAGCATAATGTCCTCCAGTTTCATCCATGTTATGAGATGCTTCTTTTCTTTGTGGTGCTCACATTTTCTTTGTTCCTCTTACTCTCATGTGCTGAATTCCTTTTGTGGATTTTTTTTTCATTTCTTTTCTTTTTGTAGGTTTTGTTTTTACTGAGACTTTGTTTTTCCTCTTTGTTTTGATGAGTAGGTTTGTTAACTTTCTTTGTGGTTACCGTGAAATTTACCGTTATCTTTCTAAGCTTGAGGCAGTCTATTACTACTTGGTATTGCCTTGCCTTCCTCTCCATTAGAAGGTTTTATATCTACACCGTTCATTCCCTATTTTATTGTTCTGATGTTGTTGTCATTTACAGATTAACTGCTCTGATTCCCTGTTGTATTTCTTTTGGTTTTGGATAGTCTTTGAGAGTTCGTTTCCTAGACTGGTATCTGGCTGGTATGATCCTGCATCCTAGATTCAGCCTGTGTGCTGCTGTTGTTTGTTCTCAGATCGAAGGACTCCCTTTAATAATTCTTGTAAGTTTGGGGAGACTTCTGGCAACATGGCGCTCTAGGCAGAAGCACCAAGCTGTCCCTCCACAGCAAAGATCTGAATAACTAAGCCAAACAGAGAAAACAGCAATCCTGAAACCCTAAAACATCAAATGAAGAGATAAAGAACTCAGCCAAGCACCAAATGGAGTGAGAAACAGACAGAACGTAGAGCAAGGAGAGATTCATGCAGAGGTCCCCTATCAGGTAACGCAGCATGGATCCACCATCTTGGACTCCTATCAAAGACCAGCAAATAGGGGGGATGAGAAAGCAGCTTCACGGAGCTTCCAGCAGGAGACAGAACAACTGGTCACTGGTGATATATGCTTTCCCACCCCCACCGTTCTTCACTCCCCTTTGGCCTCCTCTGCTTCCCACGGCCACAGTCTCTTGGCTGGGAAGCACTGGCTGCTTGGATTCCACCTGCCTGCACTGGCTGACTCCCTGAGTGCCATTTGTTGGCTGCTGGTGTTGCTTTTTTCCACTTCTTTTGATTTTTTCCTTACCTCTCACCATCCCCCCCTCCTTTCACTCAAATACGTGGCTCTGGGCGCCATCTTTGCTTCTTTCTAAGGGGCTGTGTAGCTCTATTTGAGTATGGAACTGCTTCCCAGTCTGTGCTGCCACACTGGTGGGATGCCAGGGTTTTCTTTGTTTGTTTTGAATTGTTTGCTTGTTTTCTTGAGTAGGGAGGATGTTCGGGCCAGGCAGTGCTATGCAGCTTGGGACATACCCCCTAAGCCTGTGCAGATGCACAGAGGGATCCCTGAGAACGTTCCTTTTTTCATGTTTTTTTTTCTGTTTTTTGGGGGGCTTTTCTTGTTCTTTTTATAAAATTTGTTTTGTTTTCTTTTCCTTCTTTTTCCCTTTCTGTCTTTCTTCATGACTCAGTTTCTCATCTCTCTATAGCTTCCTTCTATTCCTGTCCCCTAAATACCTGGTGATGAATACCTCTACGCCTCCTAGCCAGGCTGTACTTCAACATCTGGGAACAACTTCCCCAGACCGCGTAGCTACACTGGTAGGATCCCTGGGAGCTTTGCTGTTCTTTTTTCATTCTAATTTTTATATATTCATACTTTTCTTTTTTTTCTTCTTCCTCCCCCCCCCCTTTTTTTCTCCATTTCATAGTATCTCATTTCTCCACTCCAACGGCAAGCTCCCCTAGCACTCTTTTTTGTTTGTACGTTTTTGGCTCCTATTGCTCTCTCCTCTCTCTGATACTCATCTTACCTCGACACATCACAATCTTCTCCCTCCATCCTGCCTACCTGAACCATGCACTTAACATCACACCACCAAGAAGCACAGGCACAGCCTACCGGAACCTGCCCTGCACTGGTTAGCAACCCACCCTGGTGGCTAAAGTATGTGCCACACACAACCCATCCTAGCAACTCCTCTTCAGCTAGACCTGCCCTGCTATAGCATATCTGAGCAACTGACCCTGCCAATTGGAGAAGAAGGCAAAAAGTATCGTGCCCACAGATGAACAAACAACACAGATCACACAGACCACCTGCTCAGACATAGCCAAATTAAAAAAAAGGACAAAACAAACAAACCTGCAATCAATAAATGAGAAAAATAACTACTGAATGCCCCGAAGACAGCAGACAATATCAAAACATTTACAAAAACAGGACAGGATGGT
>NW_004444006.1:13143958-13164111 GCF_000243295.1 Trichechus manatus latirostris
TTGTTAACCATTGTCATAGGGCAACATGTGTAGTAACTGTTTAATGAGAAACTATTTCGTTCTGTAAACCTTCATCTAAAATGAGAATATGAGCACAATTGGAAGAGCGTAGTCGATGTCTCTGAACTGTGCATGTAGAAATTTTTGAAATGGTGTATCTTTGGCTATTTATATTTTCACCAAAAAAAAAAAAAGAAAAGGCAAGAAGGGAGAGGGTTGACATTTCGTGGGGTTGTTAACCAATGTCATAAAAACAATATGTGTACTACTGTTTCATGAGAAACTATTTGTTCTGTAAACCTTCACCTGAATTACAATTTAAAAAATTACAATAATTGCAATTAAATCCACACAAATTACAATTTAAAAAAATAATTCTTGTAAGTTTCTTTTGGTTTTTACATAGTCCCTTAATTTCTGTTTATCTGGAAATGTCCTAATTTCACCATCACATTTGAATGAGAGTTTTGCAGGCAATTTTTTTCTTTCAATGTTTTATATAGGTTATACCATTGCCTTCTTGCCTGCATGGTTTCTGCCAAATAATCTGAGCTTAGTGTTATTGTTTTTCCTCTGTTTGTGGCTTTTTGTTTTTCTCAAGCTGCTTTTGGGATCCTTTGTTTGTCTTCGGTGTTAGTGAGTGTAATTATGATATGCTTTGATGATTTTCTTTTGGGGGTCTATCCTATATGGGGTTCATTGAGCTTCTTGGATGGTCAGCTTTTCTTCTTTCATGATATTGGGGAAGTTTTCTGTCAGCAGTTTTTCAACGATCTTGTCTGTGTTTTCTGTTTTCTCCCCCTGCCTCTCTGTGTTTTCTGTTTTCTCCCCGTGTTCTGGAAATTTTTGCTTTTGATTGTATCCCGCATAATTCTCAGTGTCTCTTCATTTTTCTTCGTTCTTTTTTTCTGATTTTTCCTCATAGTTGTATCCAAGTGTTTGTCTTCAATTTCGCTGATCCTGCCTTCCACTGTTTCAAACCTGCTCCTCAGCCCTTCTATGACACTGTCCATTTCTGAAATTTTGTTGTTTATCTTTTGGATTTCTAATTGTTGTCTTTTTTTGGTATGATTTCTAGTTATGAATTTATTTTGGCATTTTGTTCCTACATTATTTTCCTGAATTCTTCCATTTTTTTGTCTGTATTTTCCATGAATTTCTCTGCCTTTTCTGTGAATTTGTCTATTTTTTCCGCATTTTTGTCTGCTTTTTGCTTCAACTCTTGGATAATTCTAAGTACTAGAGATTTGAATTGCCTATCAGGTAGCTCTAGTGCCTTCTCTTCTACTGGAAAGTCATCTGGTATTTTATTTTTGACACCTACTGGAACCATCCTGTCCTGTTTTTGTAAATGTATTGATATTGTCTGCTGTCTTCGGGGCATTTGGTAGTTATTTTTCTCATTTACTGATTGTAGATTTGGTTGTTTCATCCTTTTTATGTTTTATTTGTCTATGTCTGAGCAGGTGGGCTGTGTGTTCTTTGTTGTTTGCTCATCTGTAGGCATGATACTTTTTGCCTCCTTCTCAAATTGGCCGGGTCAGGCACTGAGATATGATACAGTAGGGCAGGTATAGCTGAAGAGTAGTTGCTGAGATGGGTTGTTTTTTGCACTTAATACAGCCACCAGGGCGGGCAGGTAATCAGTGCAGAGCAGGTTCTGGTAGGCCATGCCTGGGCTGCTTGGTAGTGTGATGTTCAGTGCAAGGTGCAGGTAGGCAGGATGGAGGGCGGAGATTGTGATGTGTGGAGCTAAGATGGGTATGGGAGAGAGGAGAGAAGGGAGATAGTAACAGGAGCCCAAAACAAACAAACAAAAAAGAGTTCTAGGGGAGCATGCCATTGGAGTAGAGACATGAGAGACTATGAAATTGAAAAAAACAAAAAGGAGAAGAAGAAAAAAGAAAAGAAAAAAGAATAAATAAAAATTAGGAAGAAAAAAGGAAAGTAAGGCTCCCAGGGATCCCACTGATGTGGCTACGTGGTCTTGGGAAGTTGCTACCATGCCATGAAGTACAGCCTGGCTAGAAAGGGTAGAGGTGTTAGTCAATGCCATGTATTCAGGGGACAGGAAGAGAAGGAAAGTATAGAGAGATGAGAAACTGAGTAATGAAGAAAGACAAAAAGGTAAAAAGAAGGAAAAGGAAACAAAACAGATTAAAAAAAAGAACAAGAAACCCCCCCCAAAAAAAAAACAGAAAAAAAAATAAGAAAAAAGAAATGCCCTCAGGGATCCCTCTGCACACCTGCACAAACTAACGGAGTAGGTCCCAAGCCGCTCAGTACTGCCCCGCTAGAATGGGCTCCTAATTTGAGAATAGAAAAGGAAAACCAGCAATGAATTCAAAACAAACAAACAAAAAAAGCCCCAGGATCCCACCAGTGTGGCAGCACCAGCCAGGAAGCATTCTCGCATTTGAGCAGCGTTTCTTGGCCTTTCAGGAAGAAGCAAAGATGGCACATGGAGCCAGGTATTTGAGAGAAAGGAGGGGGAGGTGGTGAGAAGTAAGTAAGAAATCTAAAGAGCAGAAAAAAGCAACACCAGCAGCCAACAAATGGTACTTAGGGAGCCGGCCAGTGTGGACAGGTGGAATCCAAGTGACACTGGGTTGAAGCTGATGCTTCTTGGCCAAGAGACTGTGGCTACAGGAAGCAGAGGAGGCTGAGTGGGAGTGAAGAAGGGTAGGGGGTGGGAAAGCATATATCGCTGGTTTTTGGTTGTTCTGTTTCCTGCTGGAAGCTCCGTGAAGCTGCTTTCTCGTACCCCCTGTTCACTGGTCTCTGATAGGAGTACAAGATGGTGGATCCATGCTGTGTTAGCTGATAGGGGACCTCTGCATGTATCTCTCCTTGCTGTCTGTTCTGTGTCAGTTTCTTATTCCGTTCTGTGCTTGGTTGAGTTCTTTTTCTCTTCATTTGATTCTTAGGGTTTCAGGATTGCTGTTTTCTCTGTTTGGCTTAGTTTTTTGGATCTTTGCTGTGGAGGGACAGCATGGTGCTTCTGCCTATAGCACCATGTTACCCGGAGGTCTACCACAGTAAATTTTTAAAAAATTCAAATGGGTATATTTTATGGAAAATGACAAGCTTCTTCTAAAATTAATATAGAAGTGCAAAGGACCAAGAGTAGGTAAGACAATACTGCAGAAGAACAGGGTGGAGAGTCTAGCCTTACTAGATACCAGGAATTATAAAGCTATAGTAATTCAGATGTTGTCATATTGATTCAGTGTAGACACAAATTTACTCATGAAACTAAATAGAGGGTTGATACATAGACCTATACACATATGAAAACTTGATTTGTGATAGAGCTGTAATTGTATATCAGTGGAGACAAGATGGACTTTTTAATGAATGATGCTGGGATTCCCGGTTATCCATATGAAATAAAATGAAAATAGGCCCCCTAACTCATATTATAAAAAATTCACTTTAGTTGATTTTTAAACCTTATTGTGACAGGCAAAATTATTAAACGTTTAGACAATAATATAAGAGAAAAATTATATGACCTTAAGGTGTTTTGGTTGTTAGGTGCCATTAAGTCGGCTCCAACTCATCTAAATCTTATGTATAACAGAACAAAACATTGCCCAGTCCTGTGCTATCCTCACAATAGTAGGTATGTTTGAGCCCATTGTTGCAACCACTGTCAGTCCATCTTGTTGAGGGTCTTTCTGTTTTCTCTGACCCTCTACTTTACCAAGCATGATGTCCTTCTCCTGTGTCCTTGTTTCTAAGGAACATTCTTGCTGTACTTCCTTCAGGACAGATTGTTCTTATGGCAATCCATGATATAGTCAATATTCTTTGCCAACACCGTAAGTCAAATGTATCAGTTCTTCTTCAGTTTTCCTTTTTCATTGTCCAGCTTTTGCATGTAAATGAGGCGATTGAAAATACCATTGCTTTGGTCAGGTGCACGTTAGTCATCAAAGTGACACCTTTGCTTTTTAAGATCTAAAAGAGGTTTTTTGAAGCAGATTTGTCCAATGCACTATGTTTGGTTTCTTGACTGCTGCTTCCATGGGTATTGACTGATGATCCAAGAAGATTGAAATCCTTGACAACTTCAGTATTTTCTCTGTTTATCATGATGTTGCTTATCGGTCCAGTTGTGAGTATTTTTGTTTTCTTTATGTTGAGGTGTAATCCGTACTGAAGGCTGTAGTCTTTGATCTTCATAAGTAAGTGTTTCAATTTGTCTTCACTTTTGACAAGCAAGGTTGTGTCATCTGCATGTCACAGGTTGTTAATGAGGCTTCCTCCAATCCTGATGCCATGTTCTTTTTCATATTGTCCAGCTTCTCGGATTATTTGTTCAGTGCACAGATTGAATAAGTAAGGTGAAAGGATGCAACCCTGAGGCACACCTTTTCCAGTTTTAAACCACGCAGTATCCCCTTATTCTGTTTGAACGACTGCCTCTTTGGTCTATGTACAGGTTACATATGAGCACATTTAAGTGTTCTGGAATTCCCATTCTTCACAATGATATTCATAATTTGTTATGATCCACACAGTTGAATGCCTTTGCATAGTCAATAAAACACAGGTAAACATCTTTCTGGTATTCTCTGCTTTCTGCCAAGATCCATCTGACATCAGCAATGATATCTCTCATTCCACGCCCTCTTCTGAGTCTGGCTTGAATTTCTGGCAGTTCCCTGTCGATGTACTGCTGCAACCATTTTTTAATGATCTTCAGCAAAATTTTAGTTGCTTGTGATATTAATGATATTGTTCAATAATTTCCGCATTCCATTAGATCTTCTTTCTTTGGAATGACATTAATATGAATCTCTTCCAGGTGGTTGGCCAGGTAGCTGTCTTCCAAATTTCTTGGCATAGACAAGCGAGCACTTCCATTTGTTGCATCCATCTGTTGAAGTATCTCAATTGGTATTCTGTATTCCTGTTGCCTTGTTTTTTGCCAATGCCTTCAGTGCAGCTTGGACTTCTTCCTCCAGTAGTATAGGTTCTTGATCTTATGCTATCCCCTCAAATGTTTGACCATTGACAAATCTTTTTGGTACAGTAACTCTGTGTATTTCTTCCATCTTCCTTTGATGCTTCCTGCATCATTCAATTTTTTAGCCATAGAATCGTTCAGTATTGCAACTCAAGACTCAATTTTTTCCTTCAGTTCTTTCAACCTGAGTAATGTTGAGCATGTTCTTTGCTTTTAATTTTCTAACTTGAGGTCTTTGCACATTTCATTATAATACTTTATCTTGTCTTCTTGATCCACCCTTTCCAATCTTCTGTTCAGGTCTTGTACTTCATCATTTCTTCCATTTGCTTTAGCTACTCTCCACTCAAGAGCAAGTTTCAGAGTCTGTTATGACATTCCTTTTGGTCTTTTTTTCCTTTTTTTAAAATGACCTCTTGTTTTCATCATGTATCATGTCCTTGATATCATTCCACAACTCTTCTGGTCTTTGGTCCTTAATGTTTAGTGCATCAGACATATTCTTAAGATGGTCTCTAATTCAGGTGAGATGTATTCAAGGTTTTACTTTGGCTCTCTTTGATTTTCTTCAGCTTCAATGAGCAATTGATGGTCTGTTTTGCAGTTGGTCCCTGGCCTTGTCCTGACTCATGATATTGAGTTTCTCCATCATCTCTTTCCACCGATGTAGTCGATTTGATTCCTGTGTATTCCATCCAGCGAGTTTCACATGTATAGTCGTTATTTGTGTTTTTGAAAAAAGTTGTTTCTGATGAGTAATTCGTTCTGCAGATCTCCGCCATTGTTTCTTTTACCCAAGCTTTAATTCCTGACTACTGATCCTTCTTCTTTGTTATCAACTTTCACATTCCAATCACCGGTAATTATCAATGCATTTTAATTACATGTTTGATCAATTTCAGACTGCAGCAGTTCATGCAAGTCTTCTTTTTTATCTTTGGCATTAGAGATTGGTACATAAATTTGAATAATAGTTGTATTAACTGGTCTTTCTTGTAGGTATATGGATATTATTTGATCACTGACAGCATTGTACTTCAGGATAGATCTTGAAAAAAATTTTTTTGACAATGAATGCAACACCATTCCTCCTCAGTTTGTTATTCCCAGCATAATATGATTGTTTAATTCAAAATGACCAATACCAGTCCATTTCAGCTCACTAATGCCTAGGGTATTAATCTTCAAGCATCCGTTTCAATTTTGACAACTTCAAATTTTCTGATTCATATTTCATACATTCCATATTCGGATTACTAATGGGTGTTTGTAGCTGTTATTTTTCATTTTGAGTCGTGCCACATCAGCAAATAAAGATCCCGAAAGCTTTACTTCATCCACATCATTAAGGTCAACTCTGCTTTGAGGAGGCAGCTCTTCTCTGTCGAGTGTCTTCCAACCTGAGGGGCCAAAACTACATTGGACAATGTTCTGTTGTTATCCATTAGGTTGTCATTGGCTAGTTTTTTCAGAAGTAGATAGCCAGGTCTTTCTTCCTAGTCTGTCTTAGTCTGGAAGCTCCGCTGAAACCTGTCCACCATGGGTGACCCTGCTGGTACTTTAATTACCAGTGGCATAGCTTCCAGCATCACAGCAACATGCAAGCCATCACAGTACAACAAACTGACAGACAGGGGTTGGAACCTAAGGGGAAGGAAGGATTTACCAACCAAAGACACCAAAAGTACAAGTCATAAATGAAAAGAATGGAAATTGTAGTTACATTGAAATGAAGACTTACCTTTATTAAAATAATAAATAAATAAAGAGGGAAAACAGAAGACACAAACTAGGAAAAGATATTTGTGACACATATAACTGACAATCAAGGTGCTGAACACAAACAACTTTTAAAATCCATTAAGAAAAATCGGTAATAGATCTGAATAGTCACTTCACGGTAGAGGAAATATGAATTACCACTTAATATGGGAAAATAGGCTCAACTTCATTAATAATAAAGGAAATACAAGTTAAAATGCAACAAGATACCATGTTACAGTTACAAGATTGGCAAATGTGAGAAAGTCTGGCAATATCAAGCATTGGGAAGAAGAATGTATAACAACTGGAAAATTTTACACTGCTGAAGGGGGTGTAAATTTGCACAATCATTTTAGAAAACAATAGGGCATTAGCCAATAAAATTTAAAGTGTGCATACACTATGACCCAGCATTTTTATCTCTAGGTAAAATTCTAAAGAATTTTTTTCAAACCATAGATCACAAACCATTAGTGGCTCACAGAATCAGTTTTTTAAAGCAACATTGAAAAACTTAATGTGAATAGTATAGAAAAGAAACTATCAGAGTGCATCATAGGAAGAAAAAATTAGTATAGGTTACTAAAACTATTGATCCAGTTATATACTGATATACTCTGCCTGTGTGTGTGAGTTTGTGTGTAAAATGTATTTCCTTGTGTGAGTTGTAGTCCATATTAATTTTCCATTGCTATGTAAAAATAACCACGCATTTACTATCTCATAGTTTCTATGGGTTAAGAGTCCAGGCACAGTTTAGCTAGGTCATCTGCTTAGAATATCACAAGGCTGCAATCAAGACATCGGTTGGGGCTGTGGTCTTATTTGAGGATCGACTCAGGTTGTTGTCAGAATTCATTTGCTTGCAGCTGAAGGATTGATGGCCTCTCCTAGAGGCCACCCTCAATTCCTTTCCATATATGGTTCACCAACATGGCTATTTGCTCCCTCGAAGCCAGTAAAAGAGACAGAGACTCCAGCAAAACAAGCGCTACAATTGTATGTACGTAATCACACACATTCTGTGACCTCTACTTTATTCTATTGGTTAAAATCAAGTCATAGGTCCTGACCACACTCAAGTGAAAGAAGATACATAAGTGCCTGAACATCAGGAGGTGAAGATCACGGGGGGCCATCCTAGAGTCTGTTCACTACACAGTCAGAAACGTTTAAATCCACTTCCCTAGAGAAATTCTCGCACATGTATACCAAGAGAAATGGAGCATCACTATTTGTAATTATTAAAACTTTTAAAACAATTCAGATGTTTGCTAGAGGACTGGGTATAAAAATGTGTTGTATTCATTAAATATAATTTTTTAGCAGTGAAAATGAATGAAATACAGCTACATTGAACAGCACAAATGAATCTCAGGAACATGACATCAAGTGAAAAAGCAGATCTCCCCAAAGTCAGCATGATTCCACTCATATAAAGCTCATCAACACTAAAAACTAAATAATATATGGTTTAAAGATACAATATATGTGGCAAAACCATAAAGGAAAATAAGGGAAAGAATGATAAGCACAAAATTCAAGCTACTGGTTACCTCTGACGAAGGAGGGAAGGGAAAGGAATCGGGCAGTCACATGAGTCATAAACTGGGTAAAGGAATTGAGGGTGTTTGAGGTATATACCTTATATATCCGCCACACGTCTGTCAGTTTGTTGTCTGGTAACTTGGATTTCAGGAGGGCTACCACCATTCCCTAAATGATAAGAGTGACTTACTGTGCCTAAACAGTTTGTACAAATAATGTGGTTTATGCTGAACGTTTACTTTCCTTCTGGGAGTCTGGAATTTTGATATGTGCTAGGCAGAGGGTGCATTATGTGACGAGCCCCCAATAGAAACGTTTGGCACTGAGTCTCTAGTGAACTTCTCTAGTAGACAACATTTCATATGCCCCCTGTTTGACTCCACTTGGAGAGAATTCTTAGAAGCTTGTGCTTGGCTATCTCTCGACTCTGTCCCATGCACCTTTTTCCTTTGTTGATTTTGCTTTTATTTCTTTGCTACAATAAATCTTAGCCATGAGTACGACTGTATTCTGAGTACTATGAGTCCCTCTAGTTAATCACTGAACTTAAGGGTGGTTTTGTGGACCCCTAAACACTGTACTATTTTTTTAACAACTTTATTGAGGAAAATTGAATTACAACAAACTCATATATTTAAAATGTACAATTTGATCAGTTTTGACATACGTATATACCATGAAACCATCACCACAATTAAAGTAACAAACATTTCCATCACTTCCAAAAGTTTCCCACTGCCCCTTTGCAGTCCATCCTTCCCACAGTCCATCCCCAGACAACCACCAATCTGCTTATTGTCACTAAAATTATGTCAGCCTGATTTTTCTCAAAATGTATATTCCAAAATTTGTACATGGATAAAATTTGAATTTTGAGGGTTTTTTTTTTTTTTTTGCAGGTACATGTTTCTTTATCTATATTATGTTTTAATACAAAGTTAAAGCTATAAAGCTATGGTCATTGAACTCATCTTGTAAGATAACAGACACTTAAAATCCTGCTACAAGGAAATGGAAACCATATCCCTCCTGATTTCCTCAGCTAATGCCCTGACTTCTATAAATGGGAAGAAAGAAAAGCATTTTGGACATTTAAATTTTATGTCAATCTTTATCCAGTTTGCTGTTCTTGTGTGCTGTTGAGCTGATTCTGACTCATAGGGATCCTATATGACACAGTAGAACTGCCCCATAGGGTTTCCTAGGCTGTAATCTTTTTTTCCTCTATATTTTATTTATTTTGTTGTTGTTCAGAATATGTACAGCAAAACATACACCAATTCAATAATTTCTACATGAATAATTTAATGACATTGATTACATTCTTTGGTATGTGCAACCATTCTCATCCTCATTTTCTGAGTTGTTCCTCCCTCATTAACATAAACTCACTGCCCCCTAAGGTTCCTATCTGATCTTTCAAGTTGCTGTTGTCAGTTTGATCCCATATAGATAGTTCTTAAAAAAGCACAGTGCTCAAGGCAGAACTTGTTTACTAGTTAAGCTGAACTATTGTTCTGTTTTAAGGTGACTTCAGAGGATATTTTTGGTTTAAGGCTTAAAGATTATCTCAGGGCAATAGTTTCAAGGGTTCATCCACCCTCCATGGCTCCAAGAAGTCTAGAGTCCATGAGAATTTTAAATTCTGTTCTGCATTTTCCCCCTTTCAATAAGGATTCTGCTGTGGAATCTTTGATCAAAATGTTCAGTAATGGTAGCCAGGCACCATCCAGTTCTGGTCTCGTGACAAAGGAGGCAGTGGTTCATGGAGGCTATTAGCCGCACATTCCTTACTTACCTCCTATTTCTGATTCTCCTTCTTTTGTTGCTCCAGGTGAATAGAGACCAATTGCTGTACCTTGGATGGCCGCTTGCAAGCTTTTAAGACCCCAGTCACTACGCAATGAACTACTAGGTAGAACAGAAGCACTAACCTCATTTTTAGGCCAGTTAACTGGGATATCTCATGAAACCATGACCCTAAACCTCCAAACCAATGAATGAAATCCCATGAGGTGTTTGGTTGTACATAAGCAACTTCAGCAGCTACTCTTTATTTTTGTCGTTGTTGTAAATATATCTGTCACACAATTTTTGCCAATTTAACTTTTTATAGGTGTACAACTTAGTGACGGCAATTACAATAATCAGCTATGCAACCCTACCCTTAATCAATGCAATTTTTCCATCACCATTAATCCCCCTCACCCCTCTCCTGCCGCTGGTAGTTACTAATAAACTTTGTTCTCTATACATTTGCCTTTTTTGTCTTTTTATATAAGTGAAGTCATACCATATGTGTCCTTTTCTGATGGGCTTATTTCACTCAGTATAATGTCTTCACTTTCCATCCATACTGTAGCATGTATCAAGACTTCATTTCTCCCACTGGCTGAGTAATATTCCATTGTATGTATGTACCACATTTTGTTTATCCATTCATCTGTTGATGGGCATTTAGGTTGTTTCCAACTTTTGACTATTGTGGATAGCCTGCAGTGAACGTTGGTGTACAAGTCCCTGAGTCTCTGCTTTCAAGTCTTTTGGGTATATACCTATGAGTGGAATTGTTGGGTCATATGGTGGTTCTATTTTTAGTTTTTTGGGGAACCACCACACCATTTTCCTCAACAGCTGTACCATTTTGCATTTCCACCAGCAATGGGTAAGGATTCAAATTTCCCCCCATCCTTGCCAACATTTGTTATTTTCTTTCTTTTTTTTTATCTTAGCCATCCTAATGGGAATGAAATGGTATCTCATCATGATTTCAATTTGCATCTCTCTGATGGCTGATGATGCTGAGCATCTTTTCATGTGTTTGATGGCCATTTGAATGTCCTCTTTCATGAAAATTCTATTCAAGTCCTTTGCCTGTTTTATGATTAATTATATGTCTTTTTGTTATTGAAGTTTTATATATATTTTGGTTACTAAATTCTTGTCGGATATATGATTTCCAAAGATATTCTCTTGGTCAGTAGCTTGTCTTCTCACTTTTTTGCTAAAGTCTTTTGATGAACAAAAGTTTTAAATTTTTATGAGGTATGGTAAAATTTTATCTTTTACTGTATTTGCTTTTGTTATTATGTTAGATAATCCATTTTTTTAAAATTGATTGTGCTTTAGGTGAAAGTTTACAGCACAAGTTAGTTTCTCATTCAAAAATTTATATGCAAATTGTTTTGGGACATTGGTTGCGATCCCTGCAACGTGTCAGCACTCTCCCCCTTTCCACCTTGGTTTCCCCGTGTCCATTTATCCAGTTTTCCTGTCCCTTCTTGCCTTCTTGTCTTTGCTTTTGGTCAGGTGTTGCCCATTTGGTCTCATATAATTGATTGAACTAAGAATCACATTCCTCTTGTGTGTTATTGTTTGTTATATAAAAAACCCAAAACCAAATCCATTGCTGTCGAGTCAATTCCGACTCATAGCAACCCTATAGGACAGAGTAAAACTGCCCCATAGGGTTTCCAAGCAGCACCTGGTGCATTCAAACTGCCACCTTTTTGGTTAGCAGCCAAACTCTTAACCACTATGTCACCAGGGTTTCCTGTTTGTTATATAGGCCTATCTAATCTTTGGCTGAAAGGTGGACTTTGGGAGTAGCTTCAGTTCTGAGTTAAAGGGTGTCTGGGGGCCTAGTCTCAGGGGTTCTTCCAGTCTCTGTAAGACCAGTAAGTCTGGTCTTTTTTTGTGAGTTTGGATTTTGTTCTATATTTTTCTCCTGCTCTGTCCAGAATTCTCTATTGTGATCCTTGTCAGAGCTGTGGGTCGTGGTAGCTGGGCACCATCTAGTTATTCTGGGCTCAGGCTGGTGGAGGCTGTGGTTCATGTGGTCATTAGTCCTTTGGACTAATATTTTTCTTCTGTCTTTGGTTTTCCTCATTCTCCTTTGCTCTGATGGGATGGGACCAATAGAAGTATCTTAGATGACCACTTACAAGCTTTTAAGACCCCAGACACTACTCACCAAAGTAGGATGTAGAACTTTTTTTTTTTAGTATAAACTATGTTATGCCAGTTAACCTAGATGTTTCCCAAGACTATAGTCCCCAGCCATCAGCCACAGTAACGTGGTCCATCAATGTGTTTGGCTCAGTCTAGGAAGCTTCTATGACTTGCTTTGGTCAAGTTGTGCCGACTTCCCCTATATTGTGTGTTGTCTTTCCCCTCACTGAAGTTAACAGTTGTCTACTATCTAGTTAGTGATTTTCCTTTCCCACCCCTCACCACCCTCATAACCATCAAAGATTGTATTTTTCTGTGTGTAAACCTTTTATTGAGTTTTTTAAATATTGGTCTCATACAATATTTGTCCTTTTGTGATTGATTTATTTCACTCAGCATAGTGCCCTCCAGATTCATCCATGTTGTGAGATGTTTTGCAGATTCATCATTGTTCTCTATCTTTGTGTACTATTCCACTGTGTTTATGCACCATAATTTGTTTATGCATTCATCTGTTGATGGGCACTGTCTTAGACTGGGTTCTCTAGACTGGGTTCTCAGCGAAGCATATAAAATTTATATCAAGCAAATGGCTCATAGAGTTGTAGAAGCTGGAAAGTCCCAAGTCTGTGGGTCACGCTGGAGGCTTCTCCTGACTCATGCAGCTGCAGAGGCTGGCAAACCCAAGATCAGCATGTCAGACAGCAGGCTTCTGGCTCACAGGCTGTGGAGGTTGACGAATCCCAAGATCGGCAGGCAAGACGGCAGGTAAGCTGCTAGCTCAAGTCCCACGAACCAGAGGTCAGATGAACAGGAGCCAGCTGCAGGTTCCATAACAAGCAAAAGTCCATGAGCTTTGCCAGAAAGTCCACATATATTGGATACAGACCACACCCCCAAGGAAACTCCCTTTCAAGTGATTGGCTGCTCATAACAGATTTCATCATAGAGGTGACTGAATGATACCAGATCTCTTTATGGAGGGGATTACATCATTACATAGCTGCCAAACTACATTTTACCTGCCAAACCACTGAGAATCATGGCCCAGCCAAGTTGACACACCACCTTAATGATCGCAGTCTACCCCTTGTCAACTTGGCACCCTTACACATCTCTAAATAAAGACAATTATAAAGTCATACATGTACCTAACATGATACAACTAAGATGTGTACAGCCAAAAATGCACTAGACCTGTTTACACCTTATATTTTGTAAGTAAAGAAAACAAAAATATCTGATGCATACATACAAGGAGGATGTACTCATAACAATGACAGTCTTCATTTCTGCAAGTGGTCATGTGGAGAGAAATGGTATTTAGAACTGCCTTCTTCCACCACCCATTCTGTATTCCCTTTACCCTCAGCAAGCACCTCAGCTTGTCATAGTTCTTTACCTGCTGGGGTGACCAAAACCTTCATTCCTGAAGGGTCTGGGCCATTAATAATCATGTTGGAATTGAGTTGCTGTAGTTTTCCATTGACTTTAATCAAAGGGAATGCTAGTACTAAGAGACACTCTAAGGGATCTCCTCTATTCCAGACATACTTTATTTTTACCTCCATTATGTAATATCAATCTGATTTCTCCTTGATAAACAAGAACAATTACAACAACCAATACTGTAACTCCCTTCTTTACCTGTTGATCCAGAGGCACGAGGAGCCCAAAGTAGCTGGGTGGCATTCTTAACTTTCAGTTCAATGGAGTCAGTGTTGTGTCTCCTGGTGGGAGCATTCCTCCCTTTGGAACTAAGACCTCTAGACCAATAGAGCATAGGGTTGCAGGGACAGGAAGCAAAAATTTTGTGAGTAGGTCAATAGGGGTAATAGTGAGTGGTGCTACTCTCATTTCCACTCCTTGATTCCTGGACCCATGAATCCTGGCTATTGGAAAAATAGCACCATATATTGGATGCTAATTTAGAGCATATACAGTGTCCTGGAGAATATTGCTGCAACTCTGCAAGTTACTGCCACCTAGCTGGCACTTTAATTGTGTCTTCAGAAGGCCATTCCATTATTCTGTCAAGCCAGCTGCTTCAGGATGATGGGGAACATGTTGAGACCAGTGAATTGCATGAGCATAGGTCCATTGATCACTTCACTTACTCTGAAGTGAGTCCTTTGATCAGAGGCATTGCTGTGTGGGATACCATTATAGTGGATAAGGTATTTGGTAGGCCCACAGATGTTAGTTTTAGTAGAAGCATTGTGTGCAAGGAAGGCAAATATATATCCAAAGCAAGAGTCTATTCCAGTAAGAACAAAATGCTGCCCTTTCCATGATGGAATCAGTCTAATGTAATCAACCTGCCACCAGCTTGCTGGCTGGTCACTATAGGATAGTTTCAGGGACACACTGGACCCAGCTGTGAGACAACCTGAGCTGAGACTCCATTAAATGTCTGACTTCCACATGCCCCCACTCTGGTGTGCTACAGTATTGTTTTGGGTCTCCTAGAATTAGAGTTCAGAGCCAGTATCCAGTTATTCCAAGAAAGTCTGATTATTTCCTTTTCCCAACAAACAGTCATTCTCATAAAAGGCCATAGATCCTTCTGGGAATGCTGACAGAAAGATTAACAGTATAAATTTTTGACAGTTTAGTGGGTTCATTCCTCAGGGAGACCTAACCTCCCCTTAATTTAAGGGGCTGTCGGTTTGTAAACTGGATCACCATCAAATGTCTGTCAATTTTTTTGTACTATGGTGGCTTCCTTGTTGCTGTGATACTGGAAGCTTTGCCACTAGTACTTCAAATACCAGCAGGGTCACCCTTGGTAGAAGGTTTCAGCAGAGTTTCCAGACTAAAACAGACTAGATAGAAGGACCTGACAGTCTACTTCTGAAAAATTGACCAGTGAAAACCTTATTAATAGCAGTGGAACATTGTCTGATATAGTGCCATAAGATGAGCCCCTGAGGTTGGAAGGCATTCAGAACATGACTGGGGAAGAGCTGCCTCCTTAAGGTAGAGTTGACCTTAATGATGTGGATGGAGTCAAGCTTCTGGGACTTTCATCTGCTTATGCGGCATGACTCAAAATGAGAAGAAATAGCTACAAGCATCTATTAATAATCGGAAGATGAATGTATGAAGAATGAATCTAGGAAAATTGGAAGTCATCAAAAATGAAGTGGAACACATGAACATCGACATCCTAGGCATTAGTGAACTGAAATGGACTGGTATTGGCCATTTTGAGTCAGACAATGATATGGTCTATTATACCAGGAATGACAAATTGAAGAGGAATGGCGTTGCATTCATCGTCAAAAAGAACATTTCAAGATCTATCCTGAAGTGCAACGCTATTAGTGATAGGATAATATCCATATGCCTACAAGCAAGACTAGTTAATACGACTATTATTCAAATTTATGCACCTACCACTAAGGCCAAAGATGAAGAAATTGAAGTTTTAACCAACTTCTGCAGTCTGAAATTGATCAAACATACAATCAACTTGCACTTATCATTACTGACGATTGAAATGCGAAAGTTGGAAACAAAGAAGGGTTGGTAGTTGGGAAATATGGCCTTGGTGATAGAAATTATGCCAGAGATCGCATGATAGAATTTTGCAAGACCAATGACTTCTTCATTGCAAATACTTTTTTTTTCAGCAACATAATCGGCAACTATACATGAGGACCTCGCCAGATGGAAGACAGAGAAATCAAATAAATCACATCTGGGGAAAGAGACAATGGAAAAGCTCAATATCATTAGTCAGAACAAGGCCAGTGGCCAACTGTGTAACAGACCATCAATAGCTTATATGCCAGTGTCATGGATTGAATTATGTCCCCGTAAAAATGTGTGTATCAATTCGGCTGGGCCATGATTCCCAGTATTGTGTGATTTTTTCCCATATGTGGTAAATCCTGCCTCTATGATGTTAATGAGGGAGAATGGGCGGCAGTTGTGTTAGTAAGGCAGGACTCAGTCTACAATATTGGATTGTATCCTGAGGCAATGTCTTGAGATATAAAAGACAGAAGTGAGCAGAGAGACAGGGTGACTTCATACCATCAAGAAAGCAGTGCAGGGAGCAGAGCACGTCCTTTGGACTGAGGTCCCTGTGCAGAGAAGTTCCTAGTCCAGGGGAACACGGAAGAGAAGAAGGCTGACAGAGAAAAAGCCTTCCCCTGGAGTTGATGCCCTGAATTTGGACTTTTAGCCTACTTTAACCGTGAGGAAATAAACTTCTCTTCGTTAAAACCATCCACTTGTATTTCTGTTATAGCAGCACTAGATGTCTAAGACAGCAAGTTAAAAAATTAGAGAAAATTAGAACAAGCCCATGAGAGTCAAAGTATGACCTTGAGTATATTCCACTTGAGTTTAGAGGTCATCTCAAGAATAGATTTGATGCACTGACTACTAATGACCAAAGACCTGACGAGTTGTGGAATGACATCAAGGATATCATACATAAAGAAAGCAAGAGGTTATTAAAAAGACAAGGAATAAAGAAAAGATCAAAATGGATGTCAGACGAGATGCTGAAACATGCTCTTGAAGGTAGAGTAGCTAAAGAGAAAGGAAGAAATGATGAAAAGACCCGAACAGGAGATTTCAAAGGGCGGCTTGAGAAGACAAAGTAAAGTATTATAATGAAATGTGCAAAGACCTGGGGTTAGAAAACCAAAAAAGAAGAACATGCTCGGCATTTCATAAGCTGAAAGAACTGAAGAAAAATTCAAGACATGAGTTGCAATATTGAAAGACTCTACGGGGAAGCATCAAAAGAAGATGGAAAGAATACACAGAGTCACTGTACCAAAAAGAATTTGTTGACATTCAACCATTTCAGGAGGTAGCATATGATCAAGAACCAATAGTACTGAAGGAAAAGGTCCAAGCTGCACTGAAGGTATTGGTGAAAAACAAGGCTCCAGGAATTGATGGAATACCAACTG
The DNA here is from genome assembly GCF_000243295.1 of Trichechus manatus latirostris. Classification (NCBI taxonomy): domain Eukaryota; kingdom Metazoa; phylum Chordata; class Mammalia; order Sirenia; family Trichechidae; genus Trichechus; species Trichechus manatus. The sequence continues at coordinate 13,161,131 of NW_004444006.1, forward strand.
AGATGTTTCAAAAAATGGATGCAGTACTGGAAGTGCTCACTTGTCTATGCCAAGAAATTTGGAAGACAGCTACCTGGCCAACTGACTGGAAGAGATCTATATTTATGCCAATTCCAAAGAAACGTGATCCAACATAATGCGAAAATTATCAAACAATATCATTAATATCACACTCAAGTAAAATTTTGCTAAAGATTATTCAAAAGTGGTTGCAGCAGTACATCCACAGAGAACTGCCAGAAATTCAAGCCGGATTCAGAAGAGGACATGGAACAAAGGATATCATTGCTGATGTCAGATGGATTTTGACTGAAAGCAGAGAATACCAGAAATATGTTTATCTATGTTTTATTGACCATGCAAAGGCATTTGACTGTGTGGGTCATAATAAATTATGGATAACATTGTGAAGAATGGGAATTCCAGAACACTTAATTTGTGCTCATGAGGAACCTGTACTTAGACCAAGAGGCAGTTGTTCAAACAGAACAAGGGAATACTGCGTGGTTTAAATTTAAGAAAGGTGCATGTCAGGGTTGTATCCTCTCACCATACTTATTGTCTTAGTCATCTAGTGCTGTTATAACAGAAATACCACAAGTGGATGACTTTAACAAAGAGAAATTTATTTTCTCACAATCTAGTAGACTAGAAGTCAAAATTCAGGGTGTCAGGTCCAGCAGAAAGCTTTCTCTTTCTGTCAGCTCTGGAGGAAGTTCCTTCTTGTCAATCTTTTCCTGAACTAGGAGCTTCTCCGCGCAGGAACCCTGGGTCCAAAGAACGCACTCTGCTCCTGGTGCTGATTTCTTGGTGGTGTGAGGTCCCCACTGTCTGCTTGCTTCCCTTTCCTTTTATGTCTTGTAAGATAAGAGGTGGTAGAGGCCAAACTCCAGGGAAACTCCCTTTACATTGGATCAGGGATGTGACCTTAGTAAGGCTGTTACAATTCCACCTTAATCCTCTTTAACATAAAATCACAATCACTAAATAGAGGGCAACCACATAATACCGGGAATCATGGCCTAACCAAGTTGACACATATTTTCGAGGGACACAATTCAATCCATGACACTTATTCAACCTGTATGCTGAACAAATAATCAGAGAAGCTGTACTATATGAAGAAGAATGCGGCATCAGGATTGGAGGAAGACTCATTAACAACCTGCGATATGCAGATGACACAACCTTACTTGCTGAAAGTGAAGAGGACATGAAGCACTTACTGATGAAGATCAAAGACCACAGCCTTCAATATCGATTACACTTCAACATAAAGAAAACAAAAATCCTAACAACTGGACCAATAAGCAACATCATGATAAACGGAGAAAATATTGAAGTTGTCAAGGATTTCATTTTACTTGGATCCACAATCCACACCTATGGAAGCAGCAGTCAAGAAATCAAGTGAAGCATTACATTGGATAAATCTGCTGCAAAAGACCTCTTTAAAGAGTTGAAAAGCAACGATGTCACTTAAAGGACTAGGTGGCCCTTTACCCAAGCCAAGGTGTTTTCAATAGCTTTATATGCACGTGAAAGCTGGACAATGAATAAGGAGGCCTGAAGGAGAATTGATGCCTTTGAATTATGGTGTTGGTGAAGAATATTGAATATGCCATGGACTGGCAGAAGAATGAACAAATCAGTTTTGGAAGAAGTACAGCCAGAATGCTCCTTAGAAGCAAGGATGGTGAGACTTCATCTCACATACTTTGGACATGTTATCAGGAGAGACCAGTCCCTGGAGAAGGACATCAAGCTTATTAAAGTGGAGAGTCATCAAAAAGAGGAAGACTTTCAATGAGATGGGTTGACACGGTGTCTGCAACAATGGGCTCAAGCTTAACAATGGTGAGGATGGCACAAGACCAGGCAGTGTTTCGTTCTATTGTACACAGGGTCGCTGTGAGTTGGAACCAACTCAACAGCACCTAACAACAGAAAACTGGCTGAAGTTTGAGAACTGATTGAGGGGCCATGACTCTCTATTCTGGTGATTCGAGTTAGACTGCCATTCACTTGACCTAGAATTCTTCTGCCTGTACAGATCAAGTAAATATTTAGTAGATTTCCCATCTATTTCACTGTTAGGGACAAGTGAGTAATTAGCCAATGCCATAACTCCATATGAGTCAGACTATTCTGATTACTGCTTTGACTCCACTGTCTATTATAGTAACCACACCCACTGTGTCTTTGTCAATTCAGTGCTACCACATGGCCTCTACCACCACAGGGTCCAATCAACCCCACTGAAGTTAGGGCAGTTCCAATGTCAAATCTGACTTACATAAAATAGCATTCACAGCAATCTTCAAGGATGCTGAGGCTTCCTTCACAAATACGTTCCTCACCATTGTGGTAAAAGGTGTGTTTTCCGGGCACTCCATGTGTGGGTCTGTGGGTCTAACCTGATAAATCCACCTCTAACATGACAATTTCCCTAACCCTTGGGTACCTTCTTCTACAGTATACCAAGGCAGGTCTGGCACTTCATCTTGATTTAGTGTAGGCCACCACTTAATTCTCGCTTCAGCAAACCAATCAAATAAAGTATTAGATCCTTTCCTAACCTCTCAAGCTGAAACATTGAATGAAGAATCTGTGTTTAGTGGGCCCATGTCAATAAACTCAGACTGACCCAACTTTATGTTCTTTGCACAATTATCCCACACCCTAATAGCCATTCCCACACATCTTCCCCAGGTTTCTTTTGGGACATGTTAGGAAACTCAAGCACTCATCAAAAGACTTCACCAAAAGAGTAAAAAGACAACCTAAAGACTGGGAAAAAAATTTTGGCTATGACAAATCCAATCAGCGTTTAATCTCTAAAATCTACAAGATACTGCAAAACCTCAACAGCAAAAAGACAAATAACCCAATTAAAAAAATGGGCAAAGGTTATGAACAGGCACTTCACCAAAGAAGATATTCAGGCAGCTAACAGACACAGGAAGAAATTCTCACGATCA
>NW_004444006.1:13165321-13188384 GCF_000243295.1 Trichechus manatus latirostris
CAGACAGAGATTGGACTGGACTGTGGGGCATAAAATGATACTCATGAAGAGTGTGCTTCTTAGCTTAAGTGGATACATGAGACTAAGTGGGCAGCTTCTGTCCAGAGGTGAGATGGGAAGGCAGAGAGAGTTAGGAGCTGGTTGAATGTTCATGGGGAATCAGGGGCAGAGGGGAGGAGTGTGCTGTCACAGAATGGGGTGAGTGGTTGTGGTCTCATAACAATGTATGTAAAAATAATTTCTGTATGGGAGTCTAACTTGAAATGTAAACATTTAATTACAACAATAAAAAAAAGGAAAAAAAAAGGAATCTGGGAACATCTGCCTCCCTTTGATATGGGGGTGGAAGAGCATGTGAAGGGCTGTTGTACAAACCTCGTATGATCATATTAAATGCACTAATTGCTGCTACATATGCTGAAATTCAGTGATCTTGGTAATTGAGGTAGAAATATTTTCTGAGTGACACAAAAGCAGAATTCTCCTACCAACACAGCTTTGGTCTTTATCCTAATAATTATTCTACATAGTAAACCCTTGAATTTTTTTTTCCTGTTGAGGACAATTTTACTTAATCAATACAGATACACTGCAGATGAATCAATGGTATATTGGACTCTATAAATCAATAATTAAAATGGAAAACAAAAGTAAGCATTTTGTCCTTCCTGAGGATAGATGCATTATATGGCCATATATGAATAGATTCATTGATTTCTTTGTACATAAAATAAAAATGGAGTATGTATTTGAAGTGAAATAGAGAAATATATCCCTTTTCCCCCTAAAAAAAAGAAAGAAAGAAAACTCAAGCAGTTCTTTTGGAGTGTAGTGTCCTCCTCCTGGGTCATGCTTTGTACTTCACCATTTGGGTCTTTCTGGGACGTAAGTCTAACTATACATATAGAAGCAAAAATGGGTGGTGGAGATGTGTTCTGAAAATATTCAGCAATGTCTTGTAAGGCATTTGCCTCAGGCAATGCCCCAGACAATGACTCAGACAAAGGCTTTTCAGACACAGCTGGGTTAATCTCATCAGATGGAGGTAGAGGGGTTAATTATTTTACTGGGGAGAGCGGCTTAGCAGCAAACATGGAGTAATCTCTTCAGATGAAGTGTGAGAGGGCTGGTTCTGTTGGCAGGAGTGATTCAATGGAATTTAGGGACTCAGTGTCCCCAGATTGCTGATTATCTGCCCATATGTCCCCATTCCAAGTTTCAGGATCCCATTTCTTCCCAATCAATGACCTCACTTTAACTTCAGACACATTTGAGGTTGGGAATTCAATTGATGTTGTAATTCAGCCACTCTTACAATAAGACTCTGGGTTTGGATTTCGGCAATATCAGCTCTGTTACTACAAGCAATAAGGCTTTCTTTCAAGGAACAAGTAGAAACTTTGAGGTCGTTTATGCTGTGCTTGAGCTGTGACTCTGAAGTCCTGGGCTCATCTCTTTCTTTCACCACTTTTTCTAGCAAAAGTAGGCCCAATCAACCAGCTTCCTTATACTTCTCATTCTGATGGAATTGTAGAGAGGTATCAAACATGTGATCATCCAGAGCCTCTCCTCTCACCAATACCTGATCTATTGGTGGTGATATTTTGTATATTTCTATTACCACCTCATGCCATGGATTAGCAGTGCCCTCTTTACTACTGGAAGCAGAGTCATCAACATCTTTGAGACTAACAAGACTTGAAAATCGATTTAGAAAACTCATCCTTACAGTTTTGTTTCTCTGGGAACACTCCTGGTACCCAATGTCTTGGGTTGGGTTTTCTAGAGAAGCAAAACCAGTGAATCACAGCTGGTGGATTAGCACTGCCAATCTTTTGGTTAACAGCTGAGCTCTTAACAACTGGGCCACCAGGGCTACAAATATATATATATAAAGAGAGAGATTATATCAAGGAAATGGCTCACATGGTTGTAGAGGCTGGAAAGTCCCAAGTCTGTGGATCAGGCTGGAGGCTTCTCCTGGCTCACAGCTGCAGGGGCTGGCAAACCCAAGATTGGCAGGTCAAACAGCAGTCCTCTGGATCACAGGCTGTGGAGGCTGATGAATGCCAAGGTTGGCAGGTAAGACAGCAGGTAAGCTTCTAGCTCAAGGCCCAAGAACCAGAGTTCAAATGAACAGGAGCCAGCTGCAGGACCCAGAGCAAGCAAAAGCTCATAAGCTTTGCCAGAAATTCCACCTATATTTGATGCAGGCCACACCCCCAAAGAAATTCCCTTTCAAGTAATTGGCTGCTCATAGCAGAGCTGATCATAGAGGTGATTACATTATATCAGATCTCATTATGGATGAGATCACACCATTACATAGCTGCCAAACTACATCATAACTGCCAAACCACTGAGAATCATGGCCCAGCCAAGTTGACACACAACCTTAACCTCCCAGGCAGTTAGATTATGTTAAGAAAAGGAGGATGAGACTGGTTGCACAAGTCAAAGAATACCATTAATACCCCTGAATTGTACATGTAGAAACTGTTGCATTGGTGTATGTTCTGCTGTGTATATTCTCACCGACAACTAAATAAGCTAAATTATATATAAAGAAAACCACAAAGAGATAGCACTTCACCCCCAGTAGGATGGCTAAGATTTTAAAAAAAGGAAAATAACAAATGTTGTCCATGATGTGGAGAAATTGAAACATTTATCCATTGCTGGTGGGAATGGTACAGGTGCTGTGGAAAACAGTTTGGCCGTTCCTTAAAAAGTTAAACATAGAACTACTACATGACCCAGCAATTCCACTCCTAGGTGTATACCCAAGATACTTGGAAGCCGCAATGCAAACAGTTACACGTATGCCATTGGCCATTGCAGCACTATTTACAATTGACAAAAGATGGAAACAACCTAGATTTCCATCAACAGATGAATGTGTAAACAAAATGTGGTATATACGTACAAGTGACTATTAGCCATAGAGAGAAATGAAATCCTAATACATCCTATAACATGGATGAACCTTGAAAATATTATGCTGAGTAAACTAAGTCAATCATAAGAGGATAAATATTGTATGATCTCATTCATACGAAATATCTAAAATAGGCAAATGTATAGAGACCAAAGTTCATTAGTGGTTAGCAGGGGTGGAAGTGAAGGAGACGTCATTGTTTAGGAAGCATTGAGTTTCTGGTAATGGAAAATTTGGCAATAGATATTGGTGATGGTTACACAATATAATTAATGTAATTGATTTCACTAAATTATACACGTGAAAAATGTTAAATTGGCAAATGTTATTGTCATGGATTGAATTGTGTCCCCCCAAAAATGTGTGTATCAATTTGTCAAGGCCGTGATTCCCAGTGTTGTGTGGTTGTCCTCTATTTTGTAATTGTAATTTTATGTTAAGGAGGATTAGGGTGGAATTGTAACACCACACTTACCCAGGTCACATCCCTGATCCAATGTAATGGGAGTTTCCCTGGGGTGTAGCCTGCACCACCGTTTATCTCTCAAGAGATAAAAGGAAAGGAAAGCAAGCAGAGAGTTGGGGACCTCATACCACCAAGAAAGAAGCACCGGGAGCAGAGCGTGTCCTTCCGACCCGAGGTTCCTGCGCAGAGAAGCTCCTAGTCCAGGGAAAGACTGATGATGACGAGGACCTTCCTCCAGAGCCGACAGAAAGAGAAAGGCTTCCCCTGGAACCGATGCCCTGAATTTGGACTTCTAGCCTACTAGACTGTGAGAAAATAAATTTCTCTTTGTGAAAGCCATCCACTTGTGGTATTTCTGTTACAGCATCACTAGATGACTAAGACAGTTATGTTATATACATTTTACAATAATAAATAATATATAAGTTCAAAAAAATCCCACTGCTGTACCTTGTCTATTTGAGTTAGTTTTAAGTCTTTTTACTGTCTATCAAACATATTAAATTCATTCTTCCTCTCTTATGTGTATTCATGTTTTTTTTCTTGCTTGAATGTTCTCCACTCCACTCTCTACTTAGCCCCAAGATCCTATCTAGTCCAATTCAAGAACGCATTGATCTCTCTGTTCTTTGGATTATTATTGCTCAATATAATCTGCATCATACTGTTTAATCTTTTAAGTTATTTGCTCTTACTTCATGCATGCGATTTGTATCTCCAATAATATAAATATCTTCAGGGCACGAATTATATTTTATTTTCTGTGCATTTTCCACAGACAGAGCCTAGAACAAGGCTGAACACATATTATCTGTTTAATAATTACTTAACTGATTGATTTGTATGGTCAGTTCATACATTTTGATTGTGAAATCATATGTTTTTCATTCTGTTTATATCTAGACACTGGTGAAGGTGATAATCCCAGAGGTCCAACTTCTGCCTTCACCTTACACTCAGAAGCAGTACAACTGTCATGCCTTCAGAGTGACTATCATTTGTTATATCGTTCCATTTTTTGTGCCTATCTTAATGCACTCAGAATTACAGGTCAATGACTATTACAGCAGATACTACATAGAAAAATGTGCATGATTGCAGCCTTGTACTGAATGGCAAATGGTAGCTGATTGTTTCATTCTGCCTTAGAGTGAGGAAGCATGGAGTAGAAAACAGTTTGATGTTTGACTGCTGTTTCTGAAGATTTCTTATACTTCAAGTGCCTCCAACATTTATGACTCTGGCAGACAGCCAGGAGACATACATTATATTTCACTCCATGTAGAAGGGGTTGCAAATTTGTTTCTTCAGTCTCTGTTGCCGTTATGGAGCAGAGGATGTGGCTATCTTTTCAGGTTTAGATAACAAAGACTTTGCTGAATTTATTGAATGACATGTCATTCAGTGCAAAATAAAAAAAATGGACATGGAACTGGGAGGCAAGAAGGTGCATGTGTGGTTGCACAATCACATCCCCCTGCAGCATTGTCAGAAGTAGACAATAAAGAAGTGATGTAACCAAAGATCTCAGAACCCCAGACAGCAGCTGAAGATTTGGAGAACCAAAGAGAAAGCTGAATCAAGAGGAAAGTAGAATACACAGAGTGGGAAAGAAAGCTTGGAGGAACATACACACCCAACTTGGCAGCCCGGCACAAAGTGGCCATCTTGGGATGGAGACAAAAGGCACCTCCAAACAGAGAGCACAGAGCAGGAGCAATGTGGAGAAAAAAAGACTGAGATGGAGATATTAAGAAAATGTTCCTGGAACAGAACAACAAGGCAGGTGGGGCATGTAATGGGACTGGGCAGACCTGGGACAGAGCAGGGCTCAGGTGTAGCATAGAGTCCCAGAAACTCCAGGGGATTGCTACACAAGGAGAGTGGTGTGGACTGAACTGTAGGAAATCCCAGACAAGGAAAGGGAAGGCTGGTAGAAGTGCCACTGGGGAGGGGTGTAGAGAAAGTGCAACAGTATGGGTTTGTGCTCCCCCAGCCTGGGGGAGTGCAACAAAGGGTAATCACCAGGAATTGGTCCTGTAAACATACATCACCCAGGGAACTCATCTGTTGGAGGTGACAGGGGATACTCCTCAGCCCAACCATCCATCAGAGGCTAGCCCAGCCATCTATGGTGGGAGGCATCCATAGGCTGAGCTCCTCATCTGGAGCCAACTGAGCTGAGGCAGGAATTCTGCCCAGGCACCCATGGCAGGAACATCACCCAGGTGGCCTGCACCCAGCTGGGCCCACCCTCGTGAGGTGTGCTCAAAACAAGCTGATGTCATAAACATGCCCGCCCCAAACTAATGTTGCAAGAACAACTGTCCTGACACTGTGGACGTGCCCCCCCAAACCCAACACCACAGGCACACACACTTGTCCAGAAGCCTGAAGTGCCTAGTCCTGACCAGCAGAGCACTGGCAGCCCAATCTCTAACATGAACAGAGCCAGCATCCTTACCTTAGATCTGTGCAGTACCAGTGGCCCCAACCCCGGACCCATGAAGCAATAATGGCTTCCTGTCCCTGGAACCACGTGGCACCATGGTTCCTTGCTCCAAACTCATGTTGTACCATGGTACCCCACCCTGCCCCAATGGGCGCAGCACCTGAAGTCCCACCTCTGGACCCATGCCGAGCACATGATCCCACCCACAAACCAGTGCAACATCACAGACTGCACCCCCAGACTGGAGACTTACCAGCTGGCCCACCCTGAACTGGTACAGCAGCAATGTCCCATCTCATCCCAGCACTGCTAATACCCCCACCAAATCCCAACACCACAAGCACACACACCCCACACTGACACCAGAAGTGCCCAGACACAGAGAAATGAGGTTGAAGTAGCGCAAGCCAAGGCACCAGAGCAAGCTGCCCTGAGATGAGTATGGCTAGGATAGGAGATACTGTGAACACTGGGAAGAAGCCACAAGCAAGAAGAGCAATCTAAAGAGGTAAAGAAGCTAATCTCTCAATCTGCTAAAGCAAAAATAAATAAATAAATCTCAATGTCACACAGACAGCAGACAATTATAAAACATACAAAGAGACAGAAAAAGATGGCACAAACAAATGAACAAAGGGATGAGAAATAGTCCCTGAGGAAGAACAAATAATGGAATTACCCAACAAAGATTTCAAAGCATCAGTACTAAGAATGCTCAAAGACATAAAGGAAAACAAGGAAAAAGAGCTAAAAGAAATTAGGAAAACAATTCAAGAACAAGGCAAAAAAATTAATAAACACAGAAATCTTTTAAAAAATTAGAAATATTGGAGCTTAAAAGTAAAATAACAGAAATGAACAACACCATGGAAGAACACAGAAATAGAATTGAAATGACAGAAGAAAGAATCAGCGAACTCGAAGACAGGGTCTTTGAGATTGCTCAGTCTGAAAAGGAAACAGAAAAAGGAATGAAGAAAAGTGAACAAAGCATAAGGGATATGTGGGAAACCATTAAGAGGAATAATTTATGCATTATGGGAGTTCCAGAGGAAGAAGAGAGGGTGATAGGCCCAGAAAGAATCTTTGAACAAATAATAGCAGAAAACTTCCCAAACATCACAAAAGGCGAGAATGTTCCCATCCAAGAAGCACAGCAAACTCCATACAGGATAAATCTTAAAAGAAACTCACTGAGGCATTTCATAATCAAACTCTTGAGAACCAAGAAAAAAGAGAAAATTTTGAGAGCAGCACAAGAAAATCAAAGTACCATATACAAGAGATCCCCAATAAGATTATGCCAACTTCTCTTCAGAAACCCTGCAAGCAAGAAGGCAATGGGATGACATATTTACAGCGATGAAAGAAAAGAACTGTCAGCCAAGAATAATATACCCAGCAAAATTATCATTCAAAAATGAGGGTGAACTCAAGACATTTCCAGATAAATAAAAATTAAGGAAATTTTTTACCACCAGACGAGCCCTCTAAGAAATATTTAAGGTAGTCCTCCAGAAATAATAGTAATGAAACCTAACAACCACCTGAAATGATACATACATGGGAGGAGGGGGGACTCTATTAAAGGGAACAATTGACAATATAAAGATCAGACCTAAGATACTTTTGGTTGATAAATACATGCTTTAGAATGATAAAATTACAGGATAGGATTTTAAAAAGTGAAAATTAGGAACTAAAGGCATAACAATATAGTATATTTAAACTTAGATTACAGGGAAAGCAATATACAAAGATGTAATTGATAACATCAAAATAAAAGGAGGGATGATTGGTGTAGATACAGAATTTTTTCTTCTTTTTTTTATTGCACTTTAGATGAAGGTTTACAGAACAAACTAGCTTCTTATTAAACAATTAGTACACATATTGTTTTGTGACATTGGTTAGCAACCCCACGTCATGTCAACAGTCTCCCCGTCTTGACCTTGGGTTCCCTATTACCAGCTTTCCTGTCTCCTCCTGCCTTCTAGTCCTTGCCCCTGGGCTGGTGTGCCCTTTGAGTTTCGTTTTGTTTTATGGGCCTGTCTAATCTTTGGCTGAAGGTTGAACCTCAGGAGTGATTTCATTACTGAGCTAAAAGGGTATTTGGGGGCCATACTCTTGGGGTTTCTCCAGTCTCTTTTGGACTAGTAAGTCTGTTTGTTTGTTTTTTGTGTGTGTGAGTTAGAATTTTGTTCTACATTTTTCTCCAGCTCTGTCCAGGACCCTCTGTTGTGATCCCTGTCAGAGCAGTCAGTGGTTGTAGCTGGGCACTATCTAGTTGTGCTGGACTCAGTCTGGTGGAGGCTGTGGTACTTGTGGTCCATTAGTCCTTTGGACTAATCTTTCCCTTGTGTCTTTGGTTTTCTTCATTCTCCCTTGCTCCAGATGGGGTGAGACCAATGGAGTGTCTTAGATCGCCACAGTCATGGACTGAATTGTGTCCCCTAAAAATATCTGTCAACTTGGCTGTATCATGATTCCCAGTATTGTATAATTGTGCACCATTTTGTAATCTGATGTGATTTCCTTATGTGTTATAAATTCAATCACTATGAGCTAATAAAATGGATTAGTCGCAGTTATACTGATGAGGTATTCAAGATTGGATAGTGTCTTAAGCCAATCTCTTTTGAGATATAATAGACAGAAGTGAGCAGAGTCACATGGGAACCTCATATCACCAAGAAAGCAGTGCCGGGAGCAGAGCACGTCCTTTGAACCTGAGGTTCCTGCGCAGAGAAGCTCCCAGACCGAGGGAAGATTGATGACATGGACCTTCCTCCAGAACCAGCAGACAAAGCGTTCCCCTGGAGCTGATGCCCTGAATTTGGACTTGTAGCCTACTAGACTGTGAGAGAATAAACTTCTCTTTGTTAAAGCCATCCACTTGTGGTGTTTCTGTTAAAGCAGCACTAGATGACTAAGATGGCCTCTCACAAGCTTTTAAGACCCCTAGATACAGAATGTTCATATATTAAGGAAGTTAAGGCAGTTTCAAGATATAGCAGGTTCTATTAAATGTAAGATGTTGGATGTAATCTTCATGGTAACCACAAAGAAAATAAATAAAACTACTCATCAAAAGAAAGAAAAAGGGAAACCAAAAGACTCAGCAATCACAAAAACAACAATAATAAATAAAAGAAAAAGAAAATCTATATTTAAAAAGAACTCAGCACTGAAGGTAAAGAGGAACAAAGAAGTCATTAATCTCACACAAAAAAGTATAATAAAATGGCTGGAGTAAATCCTCCTCTATCAGTTATTACAGTGAATGGAAATAGATAAAACACCTCAGTCAAGAGACAGAGAATAACAGAATAGATTTTTAAAAAATGACCTATATGTTGTCCAAAAGAGACATTCATTAGGCACAAAGAAATAATTAAGTTAAAAGTCAAAGGATGGAAAAATACACTCCAAGCAAACAGTAACCAAAAGAGATCAGGAGTGGCAATATTAATATCTGACAAAATAAGTCAAAATCCACTATAAGAGACAAAGCATGTCACTATATAATTATAAAAGGATCAATTCACTAAAAAATTATAACAATTATAAATATCTATGCACCTAACATCAGTGCTCCAAAATTTATAAAGCAAACTCTAACAAAATTAAAGGGAGAAATAGAAAGATCTACAATAATACTAGGCAACTTTAATACAACACTTTAGATGATGGGTAGAACAACTAGAAAGAAAATCAATAAAAAAGAGAAGACTTGAATACACTATTAACCATTTGGACCTAACAGACATATATAGAACATGCCATACAACATCATCACGATATACATTCTTCTCCAATGCACATGGATCATTCTCCAGAATAGACCATATTTTAGAGCATAAAGCAAATCTCAATAAAGTTAAAAATATTTACATCATGCAAAGCATTTTCTCTGACTGTAATGGAATTTAGCTAGAAATCAATAACAGGAAGAATAATGGGGAAAAAAATCAATATGTGGAATTGAAATAACACACTGCTTAAAAAACAATGGATCATAGAAGAAATCAATATTGAAATTAAAAAATACTTAGAATCAAATGAAAATAAAAATACAACATATCAAACAATGCAGGGAAAGCAGTGCTCAGAGGGAAATTCATACCCATAAATACCTTCATAAACAAAGAAAAATCTCAAATCAATAGTTTAACTCTACAACTGGAGGAAATAGAAAAGGAAGAGCAAAACAAGCCCAAAGCTACCAGAAGAAAGGAAATAATAAAGATCAGAGCTGAAATAAATGAAATAGAGAATAGAAAAACAATAGAAAGAATCAACGAGACCAGAATTTGGTTCTTTGAAAGGATCAATAAATTAGATAAACCACTGGCTAGACTTACAAAGAAAAAAGTGAGAAGATGCAAGTAATCAAAATAAGAAATTAAATTGGAAACATTATACTAGATCTGTTGGTTATTTAGTGCTGCTATAACAGAAATACCACAAGTGGATGGCTTTAACAAACAGAAATTTATTCTCTCACCATCTAGTAGGCTAGAAGTCCAAATTCAGGGCACCAGCTCGAGGGGAAGGCTTTCTGTCTTCGTTGGCTCTGGGGGAAGGTGCTTGTCATCAATCTTCCCCTGGTCTAGGAGCTTCTCAGTGAAAAGACCTTGGGTCCAAAGGACACACTCTACTCTTGGCACTACTTTCTTGATTGTATGAGGTCCTGCTGTCTCTCTGCTCAATTCTCTCTTTTATATCTCAGAAGAGATTGACTCAACATACAACCTAATCTTGTAGATTCAGTCCTGCCTCATTAACATAACTGCCTCTAATCCTGCCTCATTAACATCACAGAGGTAGGATTTATAACACATAGGAAAATCATATCAGATGACAAAATGGTGGGCAATAACACAATACTGGAAATCATGGCCCAGCCAAGTTGACACACATTCTGGGGGGATACAATTCAATCCATAACAAGATCCAACTGAGATAAAGAGGATCATAACAGAATACTATGAAAAATTGTACTCCAACAAACCTCAAAACTTAGATGAAATGGACAAGTTCCTAAAGACACATAAACTACCTAAACTAACACAAATAGCGGTAGGAAATCTCAACAGACCCATAACAAGAGAAGAGGTTGAAAAATCATCAAAAATATCCCCCTAAAAAGCCCTGGATTAGATGACTTCACTGAGGAATTTTACCAAACATGCAGAGAAGAATTGACACCAGTCCTACTCAAATTCTTCCAAAACACAGAAGAGGAAGGAATACTTCCTAACTCATTCTATGAAGCCAGCATTACCCTGATACCAAAGCCAGACAAAGATATCACACAAGAAAAGAAAACTACAGACCAATATCCTTCATGAATATTGACGCAAAAATTCTCAACAAAATCCTAACAAACTGAATCCAACAACGTATTAAAAGAATTATACACCATGACCAAGTGAGATTTATTCCAGGAATGTAAGGATGGTTCACCATTAGAAAATCAATCAATGTAATACACCACATTAATAAAACAAAGGAAAAGAGCACTTGATTATCTCAATGTACACAGAAAAAAGGCTTGTGATAAAATACAACACCCTTTCCTAGCCAGGGATGTAAAGGACTTATAAAACAAAAACTGTAAAACACAGCTAAAAGAGACTAAAATAGACATACCTAAAAATGGAAGGACATTCTGTGCTCATGGATTGGAAGACTTAATATTGTCAAAATGTCAATACCACCCAAAGTGGTCTATAGATTCAATGCAATCTCAATCAAAATTTCAACAGAATTCTTTACTGAAATGATAAAACTATTCATCAACTTTCTATGGAAAGGAAAGAGGCCCCAATTAGCCAAAGCAATTTTGAAGAAGAACAAAGTAGGAGGCCTCACACTTCCTGATTTCAAAACACACTGTACAGCTATAGTAATCAAAACAGCTAGTACTGGTTTAATGATAGACACATAGACCAATGGAATAGAGTTCAGATCCCAGAATTAAATCCATACATCTACAGACAACTCTCTGCTCACTTCCCTCTCCTTTTATCTCTTGTAAGATAAAAGGTGGTGCAGGCCACACCCCAGGGAAACTCCCCTTACATTGGATCAGAGATTCTACCTGAGCAAGGGTGTTAAATCCCACCCTAATCCTCTTTAACATAATCTAATCTTGCCTCATTAACCACAGGCAGAGATTAGGATTTACAACACATATGAAAATTATATCAATCACAAAATGGATGACAACCACAAAATACTGGGAAATCATGGCCTAACCAAGTTGACACATATTTTGAGGGGACATAATTCAGTCCATGACACTCCACCTTTTGGCCCCCTGAAATTCATGTCCTTGTCATATGTAAAACACATTCACCCCATCATATCATAGCAAAAGTCTTAAATCAACGCCAAGTCTAAACTCCAAAAATTCCTCTTCATCTGTGAAATCTACAATACAAGTTATCTGCTTCCAAAGTACAATGGCAGAACAGGCACAAGCTACACATTTCCATTACAAATGGGAGAAATTGGAGGGAAAGAAGGCATAACAGGCACCAAGCAAGTTAGCAGAACACATTACATTAGCCCTTAAGGCTTGAAAATAATCCTCTGTTCTCTGAGATTTTTCACACAATAACCCTGCCCTCCAGACTCTAGGTATTGGCCACACTCTCTGGATTCTGAGTGGAGGCCCCTCAGCCCTGGGCTTCAGCTCTACCTTCCCGGACCACTGGAATGGCAACTCCGTTCTCTTGGCTTTAGGCACACCATTCTCCTAGTCCGTCTGAGTGGTGACTCCACCCTTAGAAACACCAGAAGCCATGGCTCCACCCTTTGAAACCCCAGAGGTGGAGGCCATACCTTTTGAGACTGAGGCAGCTTGGCATCCTGTGTTCCTTGTCTCTTCAGCTTCTGCTTCCTGGTTGCTTGGCCTCTTGGGCCTCACTACCCACATCTGCCCTGCTGGGGCAAGTGTTCCAAAGCTCTGTAGCTCCGCCAATAAGTGCCTGAAGGCACACCACTCCGCCAGTAAACTTTGGCCGGAAGGCACTCAGCTTTCTTGCTCCATGGGTCGGCAAGCCTAGCTCCACTGATAAGTGCCCGGAGGCACCCTACTTCACTAGGAAGCCTCCTGCGCAAAGGCACTCAGCTCTTTCACTATGTGGGTCAGCTCCAGCGCTGTCTGGCACTGGTCTCCCAGTTCTGCAGCTGTTGATTCTCTGCCGCTGCCGGTTCTCTGCTGCTGCTTCTTGCAGCTTGCATCGTCTCCAGTGTAACAGCTCTCCTCACTTCCTTCTGAGTCCTCTATCCATTCACAGTTTCAAAACTGCTTCCACATTTTAGGTATCTGTTAGAGCAGCACCCCACTCCAGGTACCAAATTCTGTCTTAGTCATCTAGTGGTGCTATAACAGAAATACCACAAGTGAATGGTTTCAACAAACAGAAGTTTATTCTCTCATAGTCTAGTAGGCTAGAAGTCCAAATTCAGGGTGTCAGCTCCAGGGCAAGGCTTTCTCTCTCTGTTGGCTCTGGAGAAAGGTCCTTCTCATCAATCTTCCCCTGGACTAGGAGCTTCTCTGCACAGGAACCTCAAATCCAAAGGACACACTCTGCTCCAGGCACTGCTTTCTTGGTGGTATGATGTCCCCACCTCTCTTCTCGCTTCCCTCTCCTTTTATCTCTTGTAAGACAGCAGGTAGTGCAGGCCACACCCTAGGGAAACTTCCCTTACATTGGATCAGGGATTCAACCTGAGCAAAGGTGTTACATCCCACCCAAATCCTAACATATTATAATCTAATCTTGCTTCATTAACCACGGGCAGAGATTAGGATTTACAACACATATGAAAATTATATCAATCACAAAATGGAGGACAACCACACAATACTGGGAATCATGACCTAACCAAATTTTCACATATTTTGGGGGGATGCAATTCAATCCATGACACCGCCTGAATATCTTCTTCGGTGAAGTGTCTGTTCATATCCTTTGCCCATTTTTTAATTGGATTATTTGTCTTTTTGTTGTAGAAGTGTCGGATTTTCCAATAGATTTTAGAGATTAGAACTTTGTCCAGTATGTCATAGCCAAAAAATTTTTTTCCTAGTCTGTAGGTTCTCTTTTTACTCTTTTGGTGAAGTCTTTTGATGAGCGTAAGTGTTTAATTTTTAGAAGATCCCAGTTATCTCCCTTATCTTCTGGTGTTTGTGTATTGTTAGTTATGATTTGTATCCTATTTATGCAGTATATTAGGGCCCCTAGCATTGACCCTATTTTTTTTCCATGATCTTTAGAGTTTTTGGTTTTATATTTTAGGTCTTTGATCCATTTTTAATTAGTTTTTGTGTATGATGTAACGTATGGGTCCTGTTCCTTTTTTTTATAGATGGACATCCAGTTTTGCCAGCACTATTTGTTAAAAAGATTGTCTTTTCCCCATTTAGTGGACTTTGGGCCTTTGTCAAAGATCAAGTGACTGTAGGTGATGAATTCACATCTGGGTTCTGGATTCTGTTCCATTGGTCAATGTGTCTGTCATTGTACCAGTACCAGGCTGTTTGACTACTGTAGCTGTATGGTAGGTTCTGAGGTCAGGTAGTGTGAGGCCTCCTGTTTTATTATACTTCTTTAGTAATGCTCTACTTATCCAAGACCTCTTTCCTTTCCATATAACGTTAATGATTAGTTTTTCCATCTCATTAAAGAATACTATTGGTATTTGGATCAGGATTGCATTGTATTTGTAGATTGCTTTGGGTAGAATTGACATTTTCACAATGTTGAGTCTACCTATCTGTGAGCATGATATATTTTTCCATTTATGTAGGTCTCTTTTGGTTTTTTGCAGTACTGTTTTGTAGTTTTCTTTGTATAGGTGTTTTACATCCCTGGTTAGATTTATTCCTAAGTATTTTATTTTTTTTGTAGGCGTTATCGTAAATGGTACGGCTTTCCTGATTTCCTTCTCATAGTTCGCTTTATTGATGTATAGGAATCCAACTGATGTTTGTATGTTTATCTTTTATCTGCTACTACTCTGCTAAATCTTTCTATTAGTTCTAATAGTTTTCTTGTGGAGTCTTTAGGGTTCTCTGTGTAGTATCATATCATCTGCGAATAGGGATAGTTTTAGTTTTTTCTTACTAATTTGGATGCCCTTTATTTCTTTCTTACCTTATTGCTCTAGCTAGGACTTCCAGCACAATGTTAAACAGGAGTGGTGATAAAGTCTTGTTCCTGTTCTCAGGAGGAATGTTTTCAGCCTCTCTCCACTGAGAATGATGTTGGCTGTTGCTTTTTTATAGATGCCCTTTATTATGTTGAGGAATTTTCTTCGATTCCTTATCTTACTGAGAGTTTTTATCAGCATTGCGAGTTGGACTTTATCGAATGCCTTTTCTGCATCAATTGAGATGATCATATGATTCTTTTGTTTTATTAATGTGGTGTATTACACTGACTGGTTTTCTAATGTTGAACCATCCTTGCATACCTGGTATGAATCCCACTTAGTTGTGGTGTATTATTATTTTTTGTATGATGCTGAATTCTGTTGGCTAGAATTCTGTTGAGAATTTTTGCATCTATATTCATGAGAGATATTGATCTGTAATTTTATTTTTTTTATGTAGTTTCTTTGCCTGGTTTTGGTATCAGGGTTATGCTGGCTTCATAGAATGAATTCGTAAGTATCCCTTCCTTTTCTATGTTCTGAAATAGTTTGAGTAGTACTGGTGTGAGGTCTTCTCTGAATGTTTGGTAGAATTCTCCATTGAAGCCATCTGGACCAGGACTTTTTTTTGTTGGGAGTTTTTTTAGTTACCTTTTCAATCTCTTCCCTTGTTATGGGTCTATTCATATTTTCTACCTCAGTCTATGTTGGTTTAGGTAGGTCACGTGTTTCTATCAATTTGTCCATTTCCTCTAGGTTTTCAAATTTGTTGAAGTAGTTTTTCATAGTACTCTGTTATGATCCATTTTATTTCAGTTGCGTCTGTTGTAATGTCTCCCATCTCATTTCTTATTTAGGTTATTTGCTTCCTCTCCTATTTTTCTTTTGTCAATTTGGCCAATGGCTTGTTGATTTTATCAATCCCTTCAAATAACAAACTTTTGGTTTTGTTGATTCTTTCTATTGTTCTTGTATTCTCTATTTCATTTATTTCTGCTCTAATTGTTATTATTTCCTTTCTTCTGGTGCCTGAGGGCTTCTTTTGCTGCTCTCTTTCTATTTGTTTGAGTTATATGGTTAATGTTTTGAGTTTGACCCTTTCTTCTTTTTTGTTGTGTGCAGCTATTGCTATAAATTGATCTCTGAGCACTGTCCATTACTGAGCATTTTGATCAAGGATCCAAGACTTGGATCATCAAGGATCCAAGACTTGGATCCTTGATCAAAAGGAGGAAAAACATGGAACAGAACTTAAAACTCATGTGGAAACCAAACTTACTGGATCTTTTGAGACTGTGGGAACCCCCTAATCTAGTGCCCCCCAAATGATCTTTAAATCTTGAACTGAAACTATCCCATGAAGCTATTGTTAAAAAAAACAATAGTTTAGGCTAATAAATAATGTCTGCCTTGAGCATAGCACTTTCATAAGGAATTATCTGTGTGAGTGTAAACTGACAACAGTTGATCTAAAGCATAAATGAGAACTTTAAGGGGCAGAAAGCCTAAATTAATGGTGATTAAACAATATGGGTAGAGATAGAATGTTGACACAATGTGAAATACGTAAGCAATGTTATTGAACTGTTCATGTAGAAATTTTGAATGGATTTATGTTTGGTTATGTATATTGCTACCAAAAATAAATAAAATATTTAAAAATATATGGACATCAATCATGAATATCAACTATTTGCTTTTATATCTGACTGTCATAATTGTACTAAATCTCAACAAGGGTTAGAGAAAGTATAGCAATATTGCATTCAAGGATAATGGTGTGTTTTCAATGATTTCTGCATTGTTTCTCTGTAATAACATGGTTTCCCTTTATCACAATAAACCAGGCAAAGCAGCACCACTTTTTCACTCTGTTCTACAGAGTGGAAAATTCTGTGTTTTCATAGAATTTATTTACTTATTAAGTCTCAAAACTTAAGATTTTTAAAAAATTACCTTAGGTTGTATTTTCGTAAAGCATATAAATACTTTAAACAGCAGCAACATGAAAACAGGTTTTGTTCTTGTTACAAGCTTAGCTTTGTAGTAACATAAAAAGAAGGGTTTTCTTTTATACTATTCTCCGAAGAGCTGAATATCAGCTCACAGGTCAAGGGATTGCAAAAGACAGTGCTACAACATGAATAGTTAACAAAATATATTCAGTAAACATTTGTTGATGCAATCAAGCCCAGAAGGTTATCTGGAACCCTTGTCCATAAGGGCAGTGTCTGGACAAGTTCTAGTGTTGATCTGTGGTTACCTGTCTGGAAATGGAAGATCTAAGGAGGAAGGTTCTCTTCAGTTTAGAGCCACCCTGGAAGATTCAATCTTGTCCCCTAGATGGAAGAATCATGTGGATGTATGGGTTATGTGTCCTAGTGTACCTAAGTGTTTGTACTTACGTAAATATAGTTCTAAAATGTATTATATAATATTTATAATATAAATGTGATATCTTATAATAGGAGTAATTAGCACTTACTATATGCTTGCCACTTTATATGTATTAACAAATTTAATCCTGACAGTAACCCTATGATGTACCAAAACCAACCCATTACCATAAAGTTGATTACAAATCATAGCTACCCTATAGGACAGAGTAGAACTGCCCCATAGGGTTTCCAAGGAGTGGCTAGTGCATTTGAACCGCCAACCTTTTGGTTAGCAGCCAAGCTCTTTACCACTGTGCCACCAGGGCTGCACCCTATGATGTAGGTAGTATTATTACCCTGTTTTACCGATGAGGAAACTGAAGTACAGAGAAGTTATTTAAATTTCTTACAGTGAGTGTCCCCTTAAGTTAACATTTACACTAGAGATGGTTTAATAGTTCTATTTTCTTAGAAAAGCATACTTGAGAAAAAAACACACTCCTCTTTTCCCCTCACTTAATCATGCCTAGTTGTTGAGATCGTATGACTACAAAAGAATTACCACCATTTACTTGATGACAGTGCATCCTAATTGGAGGCAAAGTATATAGGAGGAAATTAGTAGGTTCTCTAAGTGCTTGCTTTTTCAAATCTGAACACATAAAATCATAGGATAGGAAAGGCCTTGAACGATGGTGGGAGATACAATAACCATGTATTTAAGCATATGGGCTCCAGAGTGAGACTAAATTCCAATTCCAATGCCATCGCTTACTGCCTCTGTATCCTTGACCAAATCATTTCACTTCTCTAAGCTACAGTTTCCTGAGCTATAAGACTGGAGGAGGGCAGGTAATTAGGATACCTATCATATCAGACTGTTGTGAGGTTTGTTTGAACTATGATGCATGTTAAATGCTTAGCCCAGTGTTTGGCACCTGGTAAATGCCTAAGAAATCATTTATCAGAAAATGACATTCCAGGTAGGAGAACAAAATAAACATAGGCCTGGTATTAGGTATATGAGGGACAGTAACAGCAGATAAGACTGGAAAAGTTTCAGTATAGGTCCTGAAAGGCCTGGATGTCATGCTAAAGAATTGGGATTTATTTCATAGTCACTGGAGAGGTACAGAAGGTTCATGACCAGGCAAGTCCCAACACCATCAAATACAGTCTCAGAAAGAAGAGTTGATTTTAAAATGGAAAAATAAACTAATTCCTTTAGGCAGCCCAAACTCAAAAGAGTGGTCATATTATGTCTGTCCATACACCATTATCGGTTTTGCTTATGATTGTTAACATATTCGATGGTTATTATTATATAATTATTACAATAGTAATTCACATTTACGTTTTACACTTTCTACTGAAACTTGAAAGTACTGTCTTTTACAAGTGATTGTGAACCTGCAATTATGGAAGAGTAGAAATTGTTTAGGAGCCCTGGTGGCACAGTGGGTAAGCACTCAACTGCTAACCAAAAGGTCGGCAGTTCAAACCCACTAGCTGCTCCATGAGAGAAAAATGTGGCAGTCTGCTTCCGTAAAGATTATAGCCTTGGAGACTCTATGGGGGCCGTTCTACTCTGTCCTATAGGGTTGCCATGAGTCATAATCAACTTGACTGCAACGGGTTTTTTTTTTTTTAAACCACTGTTACCCTGACAATCTAGATTGTTTCCCAGAGTTGGAAGGTGCAGAGGAGTAAAAGGCAAATGAAAGTAGTGCTTGGAGGGAAGAGAGATTCATTAAGAAGAAGTCAGAAAATTACAGCTCAGTACCTGATACTGCCGAATCCAGGAATGCTGGCCTCACTTGCCAGAGAGCATTTTGGAGGTCATTCTTAAGATGGTTCTGAGGCCAAACCAGAGAAGTCCAAAACTAGGGAGTTAATCTGAGAAACATTAATCCAGGAGGGAAAAGAAAGCGGGGAGGATGGAAGAGACAAACCATAAACGGAAGGATGAAGCAATGAGTTGAGAGCTAGAGGAGCAAATAAGTGAAAGAGCTAAAACTGGAGATGAGACCAAAACATATGCAAGCTTGAAGAACAAATATTTTGGCGGGTTGAGAGGGCAGCACCCAGAAGCTGAGGGCAGAGTTAGGCAGAGTAGGTTTGATTTAGGATGATATGAACCAAGGGATTATCCGAAGACCTGTCTCAGAACATATTGAGGGAGATGAGTGGGAGGTTGCTGTTTATAAGCTCTGAATAAACTGTGAAATTACAGAAACTTAAAGACATAGTCTTATCCTTGAACTGTAGAAACTTGTCTGGAAAGAAGGATTTTAAATTACAGATAGGGTTATAATTGAAACAGTTTTCTCTGAGAATAATGGCTACTTTTATTTTTATGCTATGAAATTATTTTCAGACTAGCATTGTCCTTCTCTCTCAGCACTGCACTTAGGAGAGAATGAGAGAAAGCTGTATTAACCATTTTTCTAGCTTCTGTAGTATGATGTTTTAACACTGACACAGTCTTAGTTTCCTAGTGCTGCTGTAATAGAAATATAGTTCAGGAGGACAGAAGTCTGAATTCAGGGTGTGGCTCTAAGGAGAAGGCCCTCTTTCTGTTGGCCTTGGGGGAAGATCGTTGTCTCTTCCAGCATTCCTCCCTTCCTTGGCCATCTTCACTTGACATGGCATCTATCTTCCCCCCATTTGTGTTTGATCCTGTGTTTAATCTGCTCTTTTGATAGCTCAAAAGTTAGTAGGTTTAAACACTTCTACACTGATATGGATTCATTAACATAACAAAGAAGACCCTATTCTCAAATGGGATTACATTCATAGGTATAGAGGTTAAGATTCCAACACATATTTTGGGGGCATGCAATTTAATCCATAACACACACCAAGTAACACTTCCTCATCCATGTCTGCTATATCTAGATAAGAAGCTTCTTGAATTTTCCCTTTGGTAAATGCTCCAAGCCCCAAAGCATGAGTTTCAAATATAGCTGACCAATAAAATCCCCATGTGCTCTGACCTCTCTGTCATGTTTTCCCCCCAAATCACAGTAAAGGTACTTGCCACAGTTCTGCTCTATCTCTGCCTTGTTACTGCCCCTGCATTTCCGCTGTGTGGCCCTGCCAGGTGTGCTGTGAACACCAGGGACTGTGGGTGTAATAAATCTTTAAGTGTTTCTTGCCTCCCTCTCTTGATTTCTGTTTGACTTTACCATACCTCAAACATTACTATATCAAGTTAAAAAATCATCTTATTGATGATTTTTGAAATAATATTTGGCACAAAAAAGTAATATTTGGCACAAGTAGAAGTCAAGAAATCAAAGGACATATTGCATTGGGCAAAACTGCTGCAAAAAACCTGTTTAAAATGTTAAAAAGCAAAGATGTCATTTTGAGGACTAAGGTGCACCTGACCCAAGTCACGGTATTTTCCATCGCTTCATATGCATGCAAAAGCTGGACAATGAATAAGGAAGACCAAAGAAGAATTGATGCCTTTGAATTATGGTGTTGGTGAAGAATATTGAATATACCATGGACTGCCAGAAAAACAAACAAATCTGTCTTGGAAGAAGTACAGCCAAGAATGCTCCTTAGAAGACTTTGTCTCACATGCTTTGGACATGTTATCAGAAGGGACCGGCCTCTGGAGAAGAACATCATACTTGGTAAAACATTGGTTCAGCAAAAAAGAGGAAGACCCTCAAAGAGATGAATTGACACAGTGGCTGCAACAATGGGCTCAAATGGGTAGTGTTTTGTTCTGTTGTACATAGGGTCGCTATGAGTCAGAACCGACTTGACAGCACCTAATACACACACACACACACACACACACACACACACACACACACGGCACATAAATAGGGAGATAGCTAAGTAAACTATGGTACTTCCATACAGTATGAAAAAGGATATATATGAAAACTGTGAATTAAAATGAAAAACTAAATTTTAAAAAGGGCATGAATTCCAATTACAGCCATGTAAATGTTGTTGTTAGCTGCGGTCGAGTCGATTCGGACTCATGGTAGCCCCATGTGTGCAGAGTAGCACCGCTTCATAGGGTTTTCTTGGCTGTGAACATTTGGAAGCAGATTACCAGACCTGTCTTCCGAGGTGCCTCTGGGTGGGTTTGAACGGCCAACTTTTCGGCTAGTAGTTGAGCACTTAACCATTTGTGCCATGAAAGAATGACAGCCTTGTGAATACATCTTTATAAATATATGGGTAGAGACTGGAAAGAAACATGAGAAAAAAATAGCTTTGTTATAGTTGTGGGAATATAAGTATTTTTTTCTTTTCAAAAAATTTATAATGTATTCCTTTAATATAATACTTTGTCTCTGAATTTTTTTTCATTTGCAAGAGTAATTCATGCATGTGGCAAAAATTTAAAGAATAAAGAACTGTGTAAAGGAAAAAATAAAATTTCCCTAATTCAGTTTTTGCTCACATTTGTTCACATATATTCATGCATATAGTAGAAAGATAAGCCCAGACTCCAGTTTTAGAAAATTAGAGGATCATTGAAGATTGCACTTTTGGCTCCCTTCTTTTTTCATCCATTCTCTCTCTCTCTGGCTGGTGTCATACAATGACTTCATCTGCCGACTCTGTTTTAATGACTCTCAAATCTTGACAGCCTAGCTTGCTTTTCTGGGCTCCAGGCATCTATAGCCATTAGCTAACCACAGGATTTCCACCTGAATATACCATAAACCTCTCAAACACAACATTTTTATCATCTTCCCACCTCCCAAACCTGTTCCTCTTCCTTATTCCCTACTTTAACTAATCATGGTTCAATTAGTTATGCAGATGAAATTCCTTGGCTCCTCCTTCTCCCTTACTGGCAACACTAATTTGCCTATTCCAACCATTTTACTTCCACAGTATCTTTGTGATCTAGTTCCTTTCTGACATCTCCACTGCCATTGCCCTAGTCAAAGCCATCATCACCCTTCACCCGGATTATTGTAATAGCTTCTCCCTGCTTCTACTCTTATTGCCCTTTGCTACAAACTCCACATTGCTTTCAGAATTATTCTTTTGAAATAGATTTTGAATTGCATCAATTTTTTTCTCAAACATTTGCCTGCAGAGGAGTCTGGCAAGATGGCGCTCTAGGCAGAAGCACCACGCCGTCCCTCCACAGCAAAGATCCGAAAAACTAAGCCAAACAGAGAATCAACAATCCCGAAACACTAGAACATCAAATGAAGAGATTAAGAACTCAGCCGAGCACCAAATTGAGTGAGAATACTGAAAGAGAACGGAGAGCGAGGAGAGATTCATGAAGAGGTCCCCTACCAGCTAACACAGCGCGGATCCACCATCTTGGACTCCTATCGGAGACTAGCAAACGGGGGTATGAGAGAGCAGCCTCATGGAGCATCCAGTGGGAGACAAAACAGCTGGGACGAAACAAAAACATCTACAATCAATAAACGAGAGAAATATCTACTGAACGCCCTGAAAACAGCAAACAATATCAAAACATTTACAAAAACAGGACAGGATGGTTCCAGTAGGCGTCCAAATTAAAATATCAGATAACTCTCCTGTGCAAGAAAATGCACTAGAAGTACCTGATAGGGAATTCAAATCACTAATACTCGGAATTTTCCAAGAACTGAGGCAAAAAGTTGACAAACATGAGGAAAAAATAGACAAATT
>NW_004444006.1:13194332-13201504 GCF_000243295.1 Trichechus manatus latirostris
ACCAATGTCATAAAACAACATGTGTACTACTGTTTCATGAGAAACTATTTGTTCTGTAAGCCTTCACCTGAAGTACAATAAAATAAAAAAATAAAATAAAAAAAGAAATCAAAACAAAAACAAAAAAAAATTTGCCTGAGGATTTAAGTCCAAACCTTTTAGCATGTGTATTCTAGTTTTCCATGATCTGGCCTTGCCAAAGTCATTTTCTGCAAGATCCCTCCACTCATGCTAAACTCCTGTAATTCCTGTTTGGGGCTAGGTCAGTGCATTTCACACCTCCTGGCCTTTGTCTCCAGCAATTCTGAAGCCTTAAATGCCCTTGCACTTGTTCTCCAGTCACTAAAATCTTTATCCTTCAGAGCCTAACTTAAATGCCACCTTTTTCATGAAGTCAATCCTGTTTGCCTCACTCAGGATTAACTTCTCCTTTTTTTATTTCTGCTCCACATCAGACTACTTGGGTTTCTTTTATCACACTAGTTTCAAACTGCTTTGCATAATAATGAGTTGTGTTTACTAGACTCTAAGTTCCTTGAAGACAAAAACAGTGTTGTGTTGATTATTGTATCCCTGGAGTTAGCACAGTGCTTGGAACATTGAAGCTACTCTTTTGAATTGTAATGAATTTGGTGAACTGAGATTGACCAGAATTTGTCTTTGCCTCTTCTCAGAACTAGAGGCCCCAGGATACAGTTTGGTTATAAACAAACCTGTATATCAAAGAGCTATTCTTTAGCTTCAACAGAATGTGTTCTTTTGGCCTCTGATATGCAGACAACTTAAGAAAGCTAGCCCCAGGCCCACATCTCTAAGTGTTCCTTTTTACCACTAATAAGCCTAGCCTGAATTCAGGGAGGTCAGAGGAAACAGCAGCAATCCTCTCAGAGTGGTGAGAAAGAC
The DNA here is from genome assembly GCF_000243295.1 of Trichechus manatus latirostris. NCBI lineage: Eukaryota > Metazoa > Chordata > Mammalia > Sirenia > Trichechidae > Trichechus > Trichechus manatus. The sequence goes on from NW_004444006.1 coordinate 13,195,236, forward strand.
GATTCATTTACTAACTGGCTGGAGTTTAGAAAGGGATTGAGAGATCCATCTGTCGAACTCTCACTATCTATCGGCAGTACATTGCCCTGGGCAGCCAGGCTGCTGTTAGCTACTTACTAATTTTAGTTTGTTTTGCTTTTCTTACAAAAGGTTCTTGGGCTAATTTATGGACGATATAAAAGCCACCACAACTTGTGAGATTAACATGGCCTCGAGTATTAGGAAACCTGGATTCTAATCATAATTCTACTACTATCTTGCTATGGAATATTGGGTAAGTGACCTCCTCCTTGTAGGCTTTAGTTTTTCTAATCTATAATAGGATGAGGTTGGACCTGGTCATACCTAAAATTTCTTCATGCTGTGGCATTGTGTGGGGTTATGACTATGATAACGATCCCAGCAAATCAGTAGGCGCTCAATAAATTCTTATTGACCTAATGGGTGAAAATGATTAAGTGCTTGAATTTATAGCGAAGGTTGTAAATGTTGAAGACATTCAGATAGAAGGTTTGGAGAAGCAGAGGGAGGGGAAGGTATTCCAACCAAGAACATAATTTGTGTGTTTAACTTCAGATTTTGGGGTAAATTCTTGAGATAGTTACTGTCATAGTTTCCTAGTGCCACTGTAACAGAGATACCGCAAGTAGGTGGCTTTAAAGAAGAGAAATTTATTTTCTCACAGTTTATAGGAGGCTAGAAATTCAAATTCAGAGCATCGACTATAGAGGAAGGCTCTCTCTGTCGACCTTGGGGAAGATCCTTGTCTGAACTTGTGTAGCATCAACTTTCCTCAGTTCCTTGGTTATCTTCCTTGGCATGTATATCTTCCTCCATTTGTGCTTCCTTGCTTCTTCGTCTAATCTGCTCTTTTTATAACTTAGAAGTGATTAGGTTTAAGACACACCCTACGCTGACATGGTCTCATTAACATAACAAAGAAAATCCTCTTCCCAAAAGGTATTACATCTAAAGGTATAGGGGGTTAGGATTCCACCACGTATTTTAGGGGGACACAGTTCAATCCACAACAGTTATCAAAGGTCCAGATGATGGGTGATTATTTTATTTTTCTAAGGTAAGTCAAAAGAAAGGAGAAGATGACACTTACATATATGAAGAGAATTCTATGTGCTAGGAACTTCACATATTACATCATATATAAATTCCCCAAGTTCACTTTCCTAATAAGGGGAGGATCCGGGAATCAAACTCAGGTCTGATTAAGCCCAAAACCCTTGTTCCTTCCACTACTATGCTACTTCCAACCACTTGTTTCTTGAAGAGATTCTTCTCACATCATTTCAGTGTGAACAACCAGAATCTTCAGATAGAGTTTTAGAGTTGAAGAACTAACGAACTCATTCACAGACACTCAATGAGCTTATTTAAAACACTTAGTACTCTAATATAATTCCTGAACCTAATCCCAAGCTCTGAGGAGCCTGATGAGTTGAATAGATCCACTCATTAATTTTCCAAGATACTATTAGTATATCCCTCAAAAGAAATGAAAATTAAAAAGTATGATAAACACACTTTGTTTGTAAGGTTGTAGGGAAATAGCTCTGGTGGCGTAGTGGTTAAGAGCTCGGCTGCTAACCAGAAGGTTAGTAATTCAAATCCACCAGCTGCTCCCTGGAAACCCTGTGGGGTAGTTCTACTCTGTCCTATAGAGTCTCTGTGAGTCAGAACTGACTCGATGGCACTTAACAACAACAGGGAAATAGCTACTCTTACATATTGCTATAATTCAAATGATACAATCCTATGGAGGGACAATTGACAGTACTTAATAAAACTATACCGCACTTAATTTTGACCAGGCAATCTTTGTTCTAGGAATCTACCTTGAAGATACACTTCCAACAACATGAAAATACATACGACAAAGTTATTCATTGCAACATTGTTTGTAATAACAAAATATTGGAAACAACCTAAATGCTTACACATGGGAAAGTGGCCAGATAAACTATGGTACATCCACACAATGAAGTACTGTATTCATTATACATAACAAATTACCACAAATTTAGGAGCTGAAAACACACATATACACACATATTTATTATCTCACTGTTCCTGTGGTCCAGGAATACTGGCATGTCTTACCTGTGTTATAGAGAAAAAACTTGAACACTGTTTCAAGTTAAAACAGGTTTATTAAGGGTTTAAAACAATTGTAATTGGGGAACTATGCAGCCCATTGAAAATGAAACCAGGTAGTCCTGGGGCAGTTGCGTTATACGAGTATTCTTATGGGGTAAAAAGAGGAACCAAATCATAGAGAAGGCAATTACAGGAAAAATCAATGAATGTTCTAATAATCACACTCTGATTGGCTACTGATTATTAATAGTGTAGTTAGTGATTACAGACAGTTTCACAGGATGCTTACATCATGGTCACAAGATGCTTACATATATTTTCGTTATCTATCTTGCAAAAGTATCTTGCTGGCAACAGCACCCAGACAGCACTCTTCTGGAGTACATGTCTTTTGAGGGGTGCAGATGGTCACTTGGTTAAGACCCCTCACCGACTGCACAGAAAGTTGTGTTTTCCTGACACACCTGGGTCATCTTCTTCAGGGTCTCTTACAAGACTGAAAACAAGTTGTCAGCCAAGACGGGAACTCATCTGAGGCTTGAATAGTGAAGAATCCACTACCAGGCTCATATGGTTATTGGCAAGATTAATTTCCTTGAAGACTGTCACTCTGAGGGCCTCATCTACTTGTTGGTTGACAATTACAGGCTGTCCTCAGCTCCTAGAGACTTCCCACAGTTCCTTGCTATGCAGGCCTCTCCTTGCAGTTGGCTTACTTCATCAAAGCCAGCAAAGGAGAGAGTCAAGTGAAGAGTATGCTAGCAAGATGGAAGTTATAATCTTATTGTTACCGGGTGGAAACCCCAGGTTCTTGATCGCCATAACTCGTATTGGACAATAAATGAGAGACTGAGGTGGGAGAACAGGAGAGGCACCTTTATTTTGTTGTACAAGGAAAAAGAGTCAGTCAGAGCTGCTGCTGACAAGACTGCTCCCTAAGGGCGGACAGGCAAGTTACTTTTAAGGGGTTTACAAGTAAGGAGTTCATACAAGTTACACCAGCAACATTCTTAATCATACTATGCAGGCACAATGGGGTTTACATATAACCTCCAGGCAAAAGTGGGATTCAAATGCAAAGCTGGGCGGGGAGGAAGCCCAGCAAAGGAAACAGGATTTTTAATACAACAATGTGGGGGGAGGAAGTCAAGCAAAGAAAACAGGATTTTTAATACAGCACTTCGGGGGCTCTGTCTCACTCTGAAACTTAATCACGGAAGTCAAAGTGACATTCCGTCACCTTTGTGGTATTCCATTTATTAGAGGCAAGTTACAGATCATGCCCACATTCAAGAGGAGGGAATCACATAAGGGTATGAATATTGGGAGGCAGAGATCAAGGGGGTACCTTAGAGTCTATCTGTCATAAGTCCTATGTAGCTGTGAAAAAGAGAGGAAGACCTGTATGAACTGACTAGGCATGATCTCCAGGACATACCATTAAGTGAAGAAAGGTCATACACAAAAGAGTATCTATGGTATATTACTCTTCACATAAGAAAAAATGAAATATAAGAAAATCAGCATGTATGTGCTCATTCGTGCAAAAGAAATACAGGGAGGATGAATCAGAAATGGTTCCCTACATTGGCTTGATTATAAAAGGGGCAGACAAAATGAAGAAATGGGAATAAGGTAGTAAGGCTGAGGGAGGAGTGACACTTGTCTGAGTATGCTGTTTTGTATAACTTCTACTCTTAGTACCATAGTAATGTTTCACCTACTTCCAAAATAAATGAGTATTGAAAGTCAACCAGAACACAAGATGGACTACAAACAGTAACAAGTGTTCATGACTGTATTACAAATGCACAATATAACCACACTAAAGTGGGTACGGGAGAAAAGAACTAATGTAAGTAACTTTGGAAAACAGTATCTTGATAGCATACTATAAGGCTAAAGACAAAAAGAATTGTATACAAATACTGTAATGTACTTTGTAAATTTGTCTTTCATAGGGGCAAGTGTTAGCAATTTTGAAACTATTTTATGTGTACACTAAGATCAAACAAATACACAAATAAATTGTAGATAATGAGAGACAGATTTTCCACAGTCAGAGAAAGAAGTTACCAATATAGATAGAGGGAAGATTAGAATAAATTCTGCGGTGTTGGATCAGAATCAGAATCAGAAGTATCTGTATGAACTCGTGGATTTTTAGATACTATTAGACATTAGTTTCCTAGAGCTGCCATAACAAAATACCACAAAGTGGGTGGCTTTAAACAACAGAAATGTATTGTCTCAAAGTTCTGGAGGCTAGTAGTCTGAATTCAGGGTGTTGGCAAGTCCATGTTCTTTCCGAAGTAGAAGAATCCTTAAGGTCTTATCTCTCCTGGCTTCTGCTAGCCCCAGGTGTTCCTTGGCATGTAGATGCAAATTCTTGAGGCTGTATTTCCTCTGTGTCTTTGTCCCTTCTCCTCTTTTAGAAGGACACCACATGATTTAATTGGGAACCACCCTACTCTGGTATGACCTCATGCTAACGTGACTGATAACATCTTCAAAGACCCTATTTCTAAACAACGTCATGTTCACAGATGGGAGCGGGGGAGATGTTAGGACTTCAACATATCTTTTGATGCGGGGACAGAGTTCAATCCATAATAGATGATAGAGAGATAGATGAATATAAAAATACAGATGTGTGTGTGTTAGTATACATACATATATTTCCTAGCTCTGTCTATTGAGATGGCCTAAACCAACAACAACAAGCAAACCCACTGCTGTTGAGTCAACTCAGACTCGTAGCAACCCCATAGGGTTTCCAAGGCTGTAAATCACTATGGAAGCAAACTGCCACATCTTTCTCTTGCAGAGCTGCTGGTGGTTTCGAACCTCCAACCTTTCGGTCAACAGTCCAGCACTTTAACCACTGTGCCACCAGGGCTCCTTGTGCCATGAAATCTCAGTAACAATGAGTACACCTACAGCCCATATCTTGGTTTCTGGACACCATTTTCCCCCAAAAGAAACCAGGGCTCCTTAGAGAAGTGGTTAAATCCAGGATTTCGACAGGAAAAGTATTTAAGATGAACTGGCTGACTTGGTGGTGCTAGAAAATAAGAAAAATACTTGAAAAAAGATCGGGACATACTGCAAAGACAAGGAGCCAACCTGAAGGAGGTCCTAATGGCCAAAGCTGGAACTATTTGAGCAATAAAATAAATAATGATAGTATTGAAGTATATCCCATAAAATAAAACAAATACTAATGAATCCATACTGATATAAATAAATAATTTAATTGACTAAATAAATAAATGGGGGTAGGGAGAACTCTTCCTTACAGAATAATTCCAATTAATATAAGTACAAGGAAGAAGAGAAATAGAAAATCACAATTAGGCAAATTCCACAGAAATAATTGTTGTAGACAAGATCCACTGATGCATGCTAAAATAGAAGATGAAAGTTTGAGGAGAAACAGGATATTTGCATAGTCTCAAAGTATTCCCTAAAATATATTTATTAATTACAAAGGGAAAATTACTAAATTTTCAGTTGAGAAACCAGGCAGACACTACCTTTACCAAGAGATTGAGATTAAGATTAACATCACCAGCGATAAAATATATCAACTTCATGTTGATGTGATATAGTATGATGGACAATACCACTTCTGCGGTATTATTACCAAAAACCCATAACCTCAATCTAATCAAGAGAAAATATTGGACAAACCCAAATTCAGAGACATTGTACAAAATAATTGACAAGTACTCATCAAAAGTGTCAAGATCATGGAAGACAAAAGACTAAGGAACTGGCACAGATTGAAGATTAAAAAGTATCAACAACTTAATGCAATGTGGCTTCTTGACTTAAATCCTGGAACAGAGAAAGTACATTCAAGGAAAAACCAGGAAAATTGGAATAACATCTGAAATTTAGTTAATAGCATTGAATTAGTTAATTTCCTAGTTTTGATAATTATATCCTGGTTATAAAAGCTGTTACCATTAAGGGTACCTTGAGAAGGATATGTGTGAATTCACTTTTCTTTAAATTTTTTTATTTTATTTTTTTATTGTACTTCAGGTGAAGGCTTACAGAACAAATACTTTCTCATGAAACAGAAGTACACATGTTGTTTTATGACATTGGTTAACAACCCCACAACATATCAACCCTCTAACTTCTCAACC
>NW_004444006.1:13207929-13209018 GCF_000243295.1 Trichechus manatus latirostris
ATACAAACAAACAAAAAAGAATGCTAGGGGAGCTTGCCTTTGGAGTGGAGAGATGAGAGAGTACGAAATGGAGAAAAACAGAAAGGGGAAGAGGAAGAAAAGAATGAATAAATAAAAATCAGAAAGGTTAAAGAACCGCAAAGTTCCTAGTGATCCCACCGGTGCAGCTATGAGGTCTGGGGAAGTCTCTCTCAGGTGTTGCAGTATAGCCTGGCTCGAAGGCGTAGAGGTATACAATCACAGGTATTCAGGGAACAGAAAGAGAAGGAAGATATAGAGAGACAAGAACCTGAGCAAGGAAGAAAGAAAGGGAAAAAGACGAAAAAGAAAACAAAACAAATTAAAAAAAAAAAACAGCAAGAAAGTCCTCCAAAGAAACAGAAAAAAAAAAACAATGTAAAAAGAAATGCCGTCAGGGATCCCTCTGCACGTCTGTGGAAGCTGAAGGGGAGTCTCCCTGCCACGCAGCTCAGCCTGGCCAGAAAATGCTCCCAACTCAAGAAAAGGAAAAGAAAACAAACAAACAATTCAAAACAAAGAAACGAACAAATGCCCCGAGATCCCACCAGCGTGGCAAGCCAAACTGGGAAGCAGCTCCACACTCGAACGGAGCTCCGCAGCCCCTCAGGAAGAAGCAAAGATGGCGCATTGAGCCAGGTACTTGAGCGACGGGAGGGGGAGGTGGCGAGAGGCAAGTAAGAAATCAAAAGAAGCAGGAAAAAAAAAAGCAACACTAGCAGCCAACAAATGGCACTCAGAGAGCCAGCTAGTGCGGGCTGGTGTTTCTGGACAAGAGACTGTGTCCGCGGGAAGCAGAGGAGCCTGAGTCAGGGTGAAGAAGGATAAAGAGTGGGAAAGCTTATATCACAAATTACCGGAGCTCTGCAGCACCTCAGGAAGAAGCAAAGATGGCGCACGGAGCGAGGTACTCAAGGGAAAGGAGGGGGAGGTGGGGAGAGGCAAGGAAGAAATAAAAAGAAGTGGAAAAAAATGCAACACCAGCAGCCAACAAATGGCACTCAGAGAGCCACCCGTTCGGGTGTGGGGAATCCAAGCAGCCGCTGCTTCCCGGTCAAGAGACTGTGGCCG
>NW_004444006.1:13209259-13233915 GCF_000243295.1 Trichechus manatus latirostris
AGTTTCTGTCAGTTTTCTCACTCCATTTGGTGCTTGGCTGAGTTCTTTATCTCTTCATTTGATGTTTTAGGGTTTCAGGATTGTTGTATTCTCTGTTCGGCTTAGTTTTTCAGATCTTTGCTGTGGAGGGACGGCGTGGTGCTTCTGCCTAGAGCGCCATTTTGCCGGAACTCTTCACTTTTTTTTTTAAGAGAGGAAATAATGTGTTAATCACAACTGTACCAACACCTTCCGTGCACTCCTTATACTTTTGCAATTCATTTTTAATATTCTTTTAAAAATTTTTATTGTGAGATATAACAAAACATTTGTCACTTCAACCATTTTTACATGTACAAGTCAGTGACATCTATTACATTCACCATGTTGTGCAACCATCACCAGTATCTGCTTCCAAATTTTTTCGTCACCCTTAACAAAATCTCTGTACTTCTTCAGCAATATCCTCATTTACCCCTCCCACTCACCCCTGTAACCGCTAATAAACTTTGGTCTCTATACATTTGCCTTTTCTAGATATTTTATTTAAGCTGGGTGGTACAATATTTGTCCTTTTGTATCTGACTTATTTCACTCAGCATAATGTTTTCAAGGTTCATCCGTGTCATAGCCTGTATCAGAATTTCATTTCTCTTTATGGCTGAATAATATCCCGTTGTATGTATATGTATGTACAGGAGCCCTGGTGGCATAGTGGTTAAGAACTCAGCTACTAACCAAAAGGTTGGCAGTTCGAATCCAACAGGTGCTCCTTGGAAACCCTATGGGGCAGTTCTACTCTGTCTTATAGGGTTGCTATGAGTCAGAATCGACTCGATGGCAATGTTTTTTTTTTTTTTTGGAATGTATATAGCACATTTTATTTATCCATTCATCTGTTGATGTACAATTGGGCTGTTTCTACCTTTTGGCTATTGTGAATAGTGCTACAATAACATTGGTGTATAAATATCTGTTGAGTTGCTGCTTTCATTTCTTTGTGTTATATACCTAAGAATGGAATTTCTGGGTCATACAGTAGTTCTGTGTTTAACTTCTAGGTGGCACAAAAAGTTAAATGCTTGGCTGCTAAGCAAAAGATTGGTAATTCAACTCCACCCAGAGGTGCCTCAGAAGAAAGGCCTGGCAATCTACTTTGAAAACTCTATGGAGTACAGTTCTACTCTGATACACATAGGGTCTTCATGAGTCAGCATCAACTATAAGATAACTTTTTTTTTTAGTTTTCTTGTGGATTCTTTGAGATTTTCTATATATATGATCAAGTCATCTTTGAATAGGGATAATTTTACTACTTCCTTACCAATTTAGATACATTTTATTTCTTTTTCTTGCCTAATTGCTTTGGCTAGGATTTCCAGTAAAATATTGTATAGCAGTGGTAAGAGTGGGCATCTTTGTCTTGTTCCTGGTCTTAAGGAGAAAGCTCTCAGTTTTCCTCCAATGAGTATGATGTTAGCTGTGGGTTTTTCATAAATGCCCTTTATTAGATTGAGAAATTTTCCTTCCACTCCTAGGAGTTTTTTTTTTTTTTTTAGAGTTTTTCTCATGAAAAGGTGTTGGATTTTGTCAAATGCATTTCCTTCATTGACTGAGATGATCATGTGGTTCTTTTCCTTTGTTCTATTAATGTGGTTTATTACATTGATATAAGAGCCATGGTGGTGCAGTGGTTAATCACTCAGCTGCTAACCAGAAGGTCCGCAGTCCGAATGCACCAGCTGCTCGGTGGCAGAAAGATGTGGCAGTCTGCTTTAGGTAAAGATTTACAACCCTGGAAACCTTATAAGGCATTTCTACTCTGTCCTATAAGGTTGCTATGAGTTAAATTCAACTCTACAGCAACATGTTTATTACATTGATTGAACTTCTAATGTTGAACAACCCTCACATTACTGGGATAAATCCCACTTGGTCATGGTGTATAATCTCTTTAATATGGTATTGGATTCTGTTTTCTAGTATTTTGTTAAGGATTTTTGCATCTACGTTCACAAGGAATATTATTCTGTAGTTTTCTTGTGGTGTCTGTCTAGCTTTGGCATCAGGGTAATGCTGGCCTCATGGAATGAGTTAGGTATGTTCCCTTCTCTTCCACTTTTTGGAAGAGTTTAACAAGGATAGGAGTCTCTTTTTCTACAAATGTTTGGAGAGAGAGAGATTTATTTCAAGGAAATGGCGCATGCTGTTGTGGAGGCTGGCAAGTCCCATATCATGGGTCAGGCGTCAGGCTGGAGGCTTCTCCTGACTCACATGGTTGCAAGGGCTGATGAACTCAAAATCAGCAGGTCAGATGGCAGGCTGCTGGCTCACAGGGCTGTGGGAGCTGGCAAATCTCAAAATCTGCAGCTCAGGCGGCAGGCTGCTGGCTCACATCCCATGAATTGGAGGTCAGATGATGGTGAGTTGGATGTAGGATTGAGAGAGAGAGAGAGAACTTTGCCAGAACATCCATATATATTGAATGCAGGCTGCACCCCCAAAGTAACTTGCCTTACATCAGATCAAAAAATGGAAGATAATTACATAATACTGAGAATCATGGCCTAGCCAAGTTGACACATAACATTAACCGTTACACTAACACACACTTATTAGAGTGGCTGAAATCCAAAACACAGACAAAACCAAATGCTGATGAGGATGTTGAGCAAGAGGAACTCTTAACATGTCTAAAATGAAACTCTTGATCTGTGCCTCACCCTAAATCCTACTTTATCCACAGTATTCTCCATCTTAGTTAATAGATTCTAATATTCCTGTTGGTCTGGTCAAAAACCTTCATGTCATCCTTGACTCTTTTCTTTCTCTCCTACCTCACGTCCATTCTGCCAGCAAATTTTATAGGTTTTTTCTTTAAAATATATCAGGATTTGATCACTTCTCACACACTCCTCCACTACCATCCAGGTCCAAGCCACCATTATCTCTCTCCTGGATTATTGCAATACCTTCCTAACTGGTCTTGAGTTTACTCTCAACATGGCTCTCCCTCTTTTTTTCTTTTTTTAAAATTGTACTTTAGATGAAGGTTTACAGAACAAACTAATTTCTCATTAAACCGTTAGTACACATATTGTTTTACAACATTGGTTAACCCTCTCCCTTCTCGACCTTGGGTTCCCTATTACCAGCTTTCCCATCCCCTCCTGCCTTCTAGTCCTTGTCCCTGGGCTGTTGTGCCCCTTTAGTCTCGTTTTGTTTTATGGGCCTGTCTAATCTTTGGCTAAAGGGTGAACCTCTGGAGTGACTTCATTACTGAGCTAAAAGGGTGTCTGGGGGCCATACTCTCGGGGTTTCTCCAGTCTCTGTCAGGCCAGTAAGTCCGGTCTTTTTTTGTGAGTTAGAATTTTGTTCTACATTTTTCTCCAGCTCTGCCTGGGATCCTCTATTGTGATCCTTGTCAGTCAGTGGTGGTAGCCGGACACCATCTAGTTGTACTGGACTCAGTCTGGTGGAGGCCATGGTAGATGTGGTTCATTAGTCTTTTGGACTAATCTTACCCTTGCATCTTTAGTTTTCTTCATTCTGTATTGCTCCTAAAGGGGTGGGATCTCCCTCTTTCTACCTTCTGTCATGTCAGCCAGAGTTATCCTGAATCCTATCATGCCGCTCCTCTGCTTAAAGCCATCTGATGGCTTCAAATATCACTCAGAACAAAAGCTTAAGCTCTTACGATGGCCTAAAAGGCTCCACAAGATCTGCCCTGCCCCTGCTTAATTTACTCTGTGATCTCAATCTGCTATTACTGTTGACCCTCATTCACTCTACTCCACCTTTGCTCACTGCTCCTTGAACACACCAACCTCACTTCTACTTCAAGGCCTTTGTACTTTTTATTCCCTCTGCTAGGAACACTCTTCCCTCAACTATCTCCATAGATTGTTTCCTTATTTTCTTCGGGTCTTTGTTCATATGTCATCTTCTCAATGAGGCCTTTTCTGACCACCTCATTTAAAATTGTTGCCCTCTCTCTGCCATCACTCCCTGTTTCCCTTCCCTGCTTGCCACCACAAAATACAAGTCATGTATATTTTACTTACTTTGTGTATTGTCTGTCTCTCTGCCTATAGGGTGTAATCTCCATGAGGGCAGAGATTTTTTTCTCTGTTTTGTTTACCACCCAACAGCTAAGAAGAGTGTCTGATACAAAGTTGATTATCAATATATATTTGTTGAATGAATGAATGGACAGCTTTGACAGGAGGGAGGAAGCAGGACAGTTTCTAGGATGGAAGAGTTGGGCAGAAAAAAAAGGCTTGAGATCTCTATTCTTCTCACAGTTTTGGCACAAACCAGCTTTGGGCATGTATGCGAGCTCAGGTGTGCCTCAGTGCCCAGTATTGCCTTTCTCCTCATCATCCAGTAAAGTCATTAGGTATCTGATCTGTAGATCACTTGACTTGGGCCATGGCAATGCTTCCTAATGGCCATGGGCACAGACCCCTACTCACCAGGTCTAGACAAATTGGTGGATTTCCAATTACTTGCATATTCCATCAACTGTTGAGGTCACATAACTTTATATGTATGCATGAGATTAAGGGGAAGAGGATGAGGGTTGTGAGGGTGGTAAAGTTGGTGTTTAGAATATGACTAGTGTGGGGCTGGAGCCAGAGTTCAGCCCCAGTCAGCGCTTTTCTCAGAACTTCAGTATCCCACCCAAGGATCCTTCACAGGCATGCCATTGTGCAGATATCTTACTAATAGATTAGAATGAGAAATCTGCAAGGGACTTTAAAACCCTATTTTTACATTTAATGAATGAAGAACCCAAGGCCCAAAAAGAGGAAGAAAGTTGCCCAAATTCCTATACCTAGCAAGTGGGATAAACGAAAATCCTTGCTTTTTTCTCCTACTCTGATGCTCTTTCAAGTAATAGACACTAAATTCTTTCTTGTGGGGTACTCCAACTGCAGAGAATCTTTAAAATCAGCAGAAAGATTGCAATAGAAGCCAAACGTAATATAATACATGCTGCCTATACTTACCCAGAGAATTCTAACTGGGCAATAATTAAGGGGTGTGTCAGGACTTTTGCAAGCAGGTGCATGTTAGTTCATAGCCTTCTAATTTCATTTTAACAAATAAAAAGAAACGATATTCAATTAATCTTGTAAATCCAATTCACTGACAACTAGGCTTGATACTGAAATTGTAGAGTAGGGGTTTAATCAACTGCTCCATTACCTCTTTTGATTTATTTTTTGATATGTTGAAGCATTGAGTTTAAAAGATACTTTGATAGCAGGATTATTTGGAATTATATTTCTTTCTGTCGTAGGTTGGGTGCTTCTGGATACAGACTCTGAAATAGAGATTTACGTGCAGGAAGTTTATTGGCCTATGTTTTAGTTATCTGGTGCTGCTATAACAGAAATACCACAAGTGGATGGCTTTAACAAACACAAGTTTATTCTCTCACAGTCTAGTAGGTTAGAAGTCTGAATTCAGGGCACCAGCTCAAGCGGAAGGCTTTCTTTCTCTGTCGGCTCTGGGGGAAGGTCCCTATCATCAATCTTCCCTTGGTCTAGGAGCTTCTCAGTGCAGGGACCCTGAGTCCAAAGGACGTACTCTGCTCCTGGCACTACTTTCTTGGTGGTATGAGGTTCCCTTGTCTCTCTGCTCAATGCTCTCTTTTATATCTCAAAAGAGTTTGACTCAAGATACAACCTAATCTTGTAGATTGAGTCCTGTCTCATTAACAACTGCCTCTATTCCTGCCTCGTTAACATCCTAGAGGTAAGATTTACAACACATCGGAAAATAATGTCAGGTGACAAAATGGTGGACAATCACACAATACTGGGAATCATGGCTTAGCCAAACTGACACGTATTTTTTGGGGGACACAATTCAGTCTGTAACAGGGAGTGCTCTTAAGAACAGCACTTGAGAGGGAGTAATGGTTGCAGAATTGAGCAGAGGGAAAAGTCGCAACAGAGGGCTCAACCAATTTCATGAGGAGCTCTGAGATTAAGATGGACCTCTAGAGATGTTCCTAATTGAGGCAAATGGGCTGGATCTTTGTCTACCCACATGGACCTATCAAAGGATACAGGCTGCCCCTGGGGAGAAGGGCATATAACATGGAGTAGGACAGATCCTTCAGCCCAGGAAAACTCCTGGGAAGGAAATCAGTTGTGAGCCTTGGTGGGCAGCATTCCAGCTGTAGGAATGAGGAGTGCTTTTCTCCTTAAGGGGGGTGTTATGGATTGAATTAAGTCTCCCAAAACTATGTGTTGTAAATCTTAGCCTCTATGCCTGTGGTTATAATCCCATTTGGAAATGGGTTGTCTTTGTTATGTTAATGAGGCAGGATTAGTGTAGAGTGTATCTGAGTCAATCTCATTTAAGATATAAGAGAGATTAAACAAAAGCTAGCAAGCAGAAATGGGGGAAGAGAGATACCAAACTACATGAAGATCTCCCAGGAACAGAAGCTTAAAGAGACAAGGATCTTCCTCCAGAGCTGACAGAGAAAGAAAGCCTTCCCCTAGAGCCAGTACCCTGAATTCAGACTTTTAACCTCCTAAACTGTGAGAAAATAAATTTCTGTTTGTTAAAGCCATCCATTTGTGGTATTTCTGTTATATCAGCACTAGATAACTTAAGACAGAATTTGGTACAGAGAGTGGGATGTTGCTCTAAAAAATACTTAAAATGCGGAAGTGGTTTCAGAATTGGGTAATGTGTAGAGGTTGGAAGGTTTTCTTTTTTCTAAATTCTATTTAGTTTGTTGTTGTTGAGAAAACATACACTGATTCAACAGTTTCTATAAATACAATTTAGTGACATTGATTGCATTCTTTGAGTTGTGCAACCATTCTCACCCTTCTTTTCTGAGCTATTCCTCCCTCATTAATACAAACTCACTGCCCCCTTAGGTTCCTGTCTAATCTTTCGAGTTGCTGTTGTCACTTTGATCCCATATAGATAGTTCTTAAAAGAACAGGTTTTAAGATCACTTCAGAGGGGATATTTTTGGTTTAAGGTTTAAAGATTATCTCAGGGCAATAGTTTCAGGGGTTCATCCACCCTCCATGGCTCCAGAAAATCTAGAGTCTATGAGAATTTGAAATTCTGTTCTGCATTTTTACCCTTTTGATCAGGATTCTTCTATGGAATCTTTGATCAAAATGTTTAGTAATGGTAGCCCAGCACCATCCAGTTCTTCTGGTCTCATGGCAAAGGAGGCAGCAGTTCATGGAGGCAAGTAGCCATACATGAGGCTGGAAGAGTTTTAAGGTGCCTAATAGTAAAAGCCTGGATTGTCTTGAAGAGACTGTTGGTAAAATTACGGATGTCAAAGGCAATTCTGGTGAAGGCTCAGAAGGAAGTTAGGAGATCTATAGAGAAAGTCTCTATCATCTTAAAGAATACATAGGATGCCAGAAACAGAATGTTGCTAGAAATGTGGACATTAAATGTGCTTCTGGTGAGACTTTAAAAGAAAATGATGAATGTGTGATTGGACAATGGAGAAATGGTGATGCTTTATATGCAGTAGCAAAAAAAAAAACTTGTCTGAGTTATGTTCGAATGTGAGGTGGAAGATAGAACTTGTAAGTGATGAACTTGGATATCTGGCTGATCATATTTCTAAGCAAGTTCTTAAAAGGGCCATGTGGTTTCTCCTTGCTGTGTATAGTAAAATGCGAGAGGAAAGAGATGGACTTAAAAATGAACTGTGCAAAATGAAAATAGAACTTAAAGATTTGGGAAATTCTGTTGTACAAACTAGGGACACATGTCCTAGGATGTTCATCAAGGATGTGGCTACACAATCTTTTGTTAAAGAGATTAAGCCTGTGACTGATGGATCTAACCAACTACCACAGCAGAAAATTTCTCAGCTTAGACTGAAGGGAGCAGAGAAAGAACAAAAGGAAAGAACTCTGTCTTCCTCTTGGAATTCTACAGGCAGGAAACAGGCCAGAGAATCTACATCCTTTGTCCTCCAAGAAAAGAAAAGGACCATCTCTGGAGCGGTTTGGAGATCAGCAGAACTGTTGGAAGGATCATGGGAAGCAGGGCCTTCTTGGTTTCAAAGGGTGGGGCCATGGTCTCCTGGATCTCAAAGGGTGGGGCCCGAGGTTTCAAAGAGTCAGATCTTCACCAACTTGGTTCTGGAAAGTGGAGTTGCCGTTAGGGTGTGCCAGGAGGATGGAGCTACCATCCAAAGCTGAGGGGGTGGGGCTGCCATGCCCAAGGGGCAGAAGAACAGGGCCTGCTGAGGAGGTGGGATTGCCACTCAGATGGAGTAGGAGAATGGGGCTGCCCAAAGCAGAGGGAGCAGAGTTGCCATCCCAGGGGCCCTGAAAGGTGGAGCTGAAGTCCAGGGCCAAGGGGCCTCCACCCAAACTCCAGAGAGCGTGATCAACACCCAGAGTCTGGAGGGCAGGGTCATTGCATAGATGGTCTCAGATAACAGGATTATTTTCAGGCCTGGAGAGCTAATGTAAATCCTTCTGCTGGAATTTGGACCTGTTTGATGTCTGTTATCCCTTCTTTCCCTCTAATTTCTCTCATTTGTAATGGAAATGCATAACTTGTGCCTGTTCCACCATTGTATCTTGAAAGCAGATAACCTGTTCCACAGGTTCTCAGATGAAGAGGAATTTTGCCCCAGTATGGAATATGCCTAATGTTTCAGCCATATTTGATTTAGATGATTCAGAAAATGAGATTTTGGACTTGGAGTTGATTTACAACTTTTGGGATGATGTGATGGGCTAAGTGTGTTTTGCATGTGGCAAGAACATGAAATTTTCAGAGCCAAAGGGTAGAACGTTATGGATTGAATTAGGTACCGCCAAAATACGTGTTGTAAATCCTAACCTCTATGCCTGTGGTTATAATTTCATTTGGGAATGGGTTGTCTTTGTTATGTTAATGAGACAGGATTAGTGTAGGGTATATTTTGAGTCAATCTCTTTTGAGATAATAAAAAAGATTAAATGCAAGCTAGCAAGGAAAGATGGGGGAAGAGAGATACCAAGCTACATGAAGATATCCCGGGAGCAGAAGCTGAAAAGAGACAAGGACCTTCCTCTAGAGCCGACAGAGAGAGAAAGCCTTCCCCTAGAGCCAGCACCCTGAATTCAAACTTCTAGCCTCTTAAACTATGAGGAAATAAATTTCTGTTTGTTAAAGCCATCCACTTGTGGTATTTCTGTTATAGCAGCACTAGATAGCTAACACAAGGGGGATCAGGGTGGCGCACCTCAAAATCCATTACACTTTCCTTCCTTTAGAAGCTGTCCTCCCACCCCCTACCCCCATGCACTACCAGCTTCAAATGGTTCCTTTCACTCATTCCTTGCCTTATTCTCTGCTCTGTTAAGCCTGTAGCAGGGTTCATCAGAATGTCTCTCTCTTTGGTTTTGAAATATGGCTTTTATTGATTACTTAAGAGTTGCACGCAGGAGGAAGTGAGGAAGACTGATCAGTAGTAGACAGAAGCCATCACACCTCAGTTCTTTATATATCAATTTTGCAGGTTATCTTTTTTTAAATTTTCTCTTTGTAAAAATATATATAACAAAAAGTTGCCATTTTAACCTTTTCTAAGCATACAATTTGATGACATTAATTACTTTCACCATGTAGTGCCACCATCACCACTATCCATTTCCAAAAGTTTTACATCACCCCAAACAGAAACTCAGTACCCCTTCAGCTATAACTCCCACTCCCTCCTCCCCCTGGGCCCTGATAACCATTAATAAACTTTTATCTCTATGCATTTGCCTATTCTAGATATTTCATGTAAGTAGGACCATACAATATTTGTCCTTTTGTGTCTGACTTATTTCACTCATCACAATGTTTTGAAAGTTCATCCATGCCATAAAAGAATTTCATTTTTCTTTATGGCTGCATAAGATCCCATTGTATGTATACATCACATATTGTTCATCCATTCATCTGTTAGTGGACATGAAATTGTTTCCATCTTTTGACTATTGTGAATATACTGCAATGAACATTGGTGTACACATATTTTACAGGTTATCTTTTATATCTTTTACACAAGGTATAAGGAGCCCTGGTGGTGTAATGGTTAAGCAGCTTGACTGCTAACCAAAAGGTTGGCTGTTCGAACCCACCCAGAAGGTTTATGGAAGAAAGACCTGGTGATCTGCTTCTGTAAAGACTACAGCCAAGAAACCACTATGGGGCTAGTTCTACTCTGTTATGTGGGGTTGCTATGCCCAATGTCACCCAATAACAACAGAAGATATATTCTTTTATACAAGATCTGCCTGCCTTGTACCACACACCTTATCAGGAATTGTTTAGGATACACAGGGGAGGCTTTGCATTCACAACTAACTTGAAAAGGTTGGAAATATATATTTAAAAAGTTATTAAATATTTTGAAAACAGAGGAAGTAAACAATAAAGAAGATAAGACACACATTTGAATATACATGTTGAGATCATTGGAAGCCACAGAATCAAGGTAAGGTATATATCTGAAAGATGATACAGATGTTCATTTGGAAAGAAAAGCAAATCACAGTATTTATTCAAAGCATTGGCTACCTTTTTAATTAATAGATTTTTGCTCATAAGAAATTTAAAATTACAGTGCAGTGGCTTAAGCATCAGCAAAGTCAGCTTAAATTAAGGAATTCTGGGAGTTTAGGGCACAAAAGGATTGCCAAAGAGCTCATTAGAGAATTAAACATCAACAGAAAATGATATCAGGATTCCCCAGCTCAGTCATATTGTACAATTTTTGGTTCATGGATTTAATCAGGTATTGCAGGTGAGACACCATCTAGTAGAAGTATGAAGTGTGGTATACAGTAAAGGAATATAACTTGCACTAATTTGAGGACCTGGGTTATTGAAACAGCCAGATTCACCGGATTAGACTTGGGTTCAAATCCCTGCTCCTGCACTTAATGCCTGTGTGACATTATCAAATTACTTAATTTCGCTAAGT
The DNA here is from genome assembly GCF_000243295.1 of Trichechus manatus latirostris. Lineage (NCBI taxonomy): Eukaryota > Metazoa > Chordata > Mammalia > Sirenia > Trichechidae > Trichechus > Trichechus manatus. Next base: position 13,220,217 of record NW_004444006.1, read on the forward strand.
CTCAGTTTTCTCATCTGTTAAAATGGGGATAACAACAGGCTCTACCTCCTAAGGTTGTTTAAAGGCTTAAATGAGATCATTAAACTATGTTGTTGTTGTTGTTAGTTGCTGTCAAGTTGGCACCCCGACTCACGGCAACCCTATGCACAACAGAATGAAACCCTGCTTGGTCCTGCACCATCCCCATGATTGTTTGCAGATCAGACCGTTGTGATGCATGGGGCTTTCATTGGCTGATTTCTGGAAGTAGATCGCCAGGCCTTTCTTCCTAGTCCATCTTAGTCTGGAATCTCCAGTAAAACCTATTCAGCATCATAATAATACAAGTGCCTCCACTGACAGACAAGTGGTAGCTATGCATGAGTTGCATTAGCCAGGAATCAAAACTGACTTCCCTCATGGAAGACCAGAATTCTACAACTGAACACCAAGCATACTGCATAGAAAATTGGGGTTTAATATTCATTCTCTTTTGTCTTTACCTAACTCTTCTACTTACAATGTGACTTTAAACAAGGCTCCTAAGTCTCAGTTTGCTCATCTGTAAAGCAGGAATAATAATATTGGGCCTAACTACACCACAGTGTCAAATTAGATAACCTGTATAAAAGCATTTTGTAAAGTAAAGGATACTTATTAACACACGTAATTAATTGGTTTGCTGATTTCCATAATTTTTAGGGATCATCTAAAATTTAGAGTTCAGAACTTAAAATGAAGTTTATAGTCATCTCAATTATTCCAGGAGAATTTTCAAGCTTGTTGCTTTATCTGGCTTTCGATAATCTTACTACTTCTTTGTACCTCCATCAAAAAGTGGAAGCCAAAGAGCTAAACTCAATTTTTTTAAAATTCTGGTCTTAGTATCTGTGGTGAAGTTTTCCATGCTAACATCATCCTTTGGTTTTCAAAGATCCATGCTTTCTATGACTTCCATGACCTTTATAACCATGGAGAAATTTAAGATCCACATTTATCTTTCTTTGTGTCTGATCTAGCACCTAGCAACGTGTCTGGTACATAGTAAGTGCATAACCAGTGTTTGCTGACTGAATTATTTCATAAATTTGAAGGCATGGGTAAAGAAGAGTGGATTTTTTTTATTGTGCTTTAGATGAAAGTTTACAGAGCAAATTAATTTTCCATTCAATAATTTATACACAAAGTGTTCCGTGTCATTGGTTGCAATCCCCACAACGTGTTGGCACTCTCCCCATTTCTTTTCCAAGTTCCTCGTTTCCACTCATCAGGTTTTCCTGCCCTTCCTTCCTTCTCATTTTTGCTTTTGGGCAAATGCTGCCCTTTTCGTCTCGTATAGTTGATTGTTCTAAGGAGCACTTTCCTCATGGGTGTTATTGTTCATTTTACAGGCCTTTTATCTGGCTGAAAGGTGATTTCCAGGAGTGGCTTCAGATCCAAGTTAGAAGGGTGACTGAGGACCATAGTCTCAGGGGTTCCTCCAGAAGACTCTACTCCAAGAGATCATCTGTAAATGAGGATTGTTAATCCTCAATAGTTTCTGGAGAATCAAATGAGAGAATGCATATGAATCTCTTTGTAAATTATAAAGCACCAAATTTAAGGGGTTATTATGATTAATCATTATGGAATTTTGCTTTTATACTGCCTTAAATAATTAAACTGACTAGATAAATAGACCTGCTAATGCTTATTGGTTACCATAGGTAAGTGTATGCATGAGTGTTTCCTATAAAAGTGAAAACACAAGACATACTGGCAATTGTACTGTTCTAATTCATATTCTGTGTCATTGAGAACAAGGCCACTTGCCTGATGATACACTAGACAAAGATGACTACAGAACAGTTTCAGTCCTGGGATGTCTCACAATACCATTTAAAGTTCATTACTTTATTTAAATTGCTGATAATAATACAATACTGTATTTGTGTTTTCCCTTAGAATATTCACTGGCAGAGTAGCCATTTGATTTTTCCTGTCCACTTCAAGTTAACAGATGCAGCTTTTAAACTCAGAGACCTTTTGAACCACATTTTTTGCTAGGTTAAAAAATGCAGAGGCTTTCAAAAGTGGGTGGGATTGTAATCCTGGGCTGCAATTCTTATCACCCAATCAAATTTAAACTCTGTATTTTATAACTACACTTAGTAGTACACTGACCTGGAGGGTCAGGCACAAAGGCATGGCGGGGGGGGAGTAGAAAAATACCACAAACCAACACAACAAATATACAAACAAAAATGGAAAACAGTTTCCTATTATCTGTTACTCATATTTTTCTGAATCTCTGCATGTGTTGGTTATGTTCCTGTGTGGAAGAAGGAAATTTACGAATTGGTTTTTTGAAAGGGAAAATAGAATTATAGAATGTTGTCAAAATTCGAAGAACATTTAAGGTCAAATATTTAACCTGCCTCACTCTATAGATGGGGAAAGTCAAATCCAGAAGGTGGAAGGGACTTGTCAAATATCGTTCAATAATTTTTTGGCAGAATTAGCAAGTTTCCTGACTTTCAGTTTATAGCTCTTTAAAAAGGGTCCTGCAAACCACTGTTTTTCAAAGAATAATATTTTTATCAGAATTTCTGGGTCTTGTTAAAAATAAAGATTCTTGGATCTCATCTCAGATATACTGAATCAAAATCTCAACAGTGGGCCATGACACTGCATTTTAACAAGTTCTGTAATTTGTGATTCACTGATGTTTGAAAAACACTGCTCTAGATGCTCTTACCTCAGGCCTCCATACAATAATAAAAGTGTCTTTTCAAGTATTTAAAAGAAACAAAGTGGTAGTGGATCTGAAATGCTGCCAGAATCTCCATAGTAACGTGTATGCTGTAGGGCCCAACTAATAAATATTAAGAAAAACTCTAGCGCTGAAGCGTATTTGGGAAGCTGCAGCTCTTTAGCAGCCTGCTATGCATTTTGGGGCAGTGGTCAAGAGTTCGGCTGCTAACCAAAAGGTCAGCAGTTCCAATCCACCAGCCGCTCCTTGGAAACCCTATGGGGCAGTACCACTCTGTCCTACAGGGTCACTATGAGTCTGAAACGACGTGGTGGAAATGGGTTTCAGTTACACAGACAAGCTAACTGAAGATGCAGTTTGCCAAGACACAAAGTCTAAAAACATGGGCCTTACGCGTGTAACAATTTTTCCTGGCCTGAAACCCCGCAACCAAGCACCCTTGGCCTTGCCGGATCTGCCTGGCAAGATAGAGGAAGCCACACAGCGGGAGTGACTCAAAGGGTTAACAAGCAGTGCTCCGCGGAGTAGCGGAGAGAGAAGCCAATAGATTGCTGAGGCAGGCAATACGTCTGGTGTGGGCGGGCGTGGGACAAAGCGTGCGGAAAGGAACTGACCTCGGCCTAAGCGTGAGACGGCTTCCAGGGTTAGATTCCGAGGAGGTGGTAGCGACCGGAAGTGGGGAGGGGGCACGTGTAGGTAGCATCAGCCACTTCTCTCTGCTCTCCTTTATCCTTAGGGGTCGATAGCAGCGGGGACAGCCCGGGCTCAGTGTATGGCTACGGAGTTACGTTTTCCAGACTCCATGCCCTGTCACAATCAGCAAGTAAATTCTGCCTCTACCCCAAGCCCCGAGCCACCGACCCCTGATGACCCGATCCTGGACTATGCCGGGGGAAACAGCGCCTCCATGACCAAGCTGGCTCTTTTCACAAGGCACACCCCTTCCAGTGTACCAGCTGAGCGGGGCCCCCAGGCCTGTGGCGGCGCCAGCCTCAACTCGGAGAGCAACGGTGACAGTGGCAACTATGACGCACTAGCCGGCGACACCCTCCTAGGGGACTGCGAACTCTCCCGGCAGATGGGGGCGCAGCTTAAGCTGCTGCCTATGAATGATCAGATCCGGGAGCTGCAGACTATCATCCGGGACAAGTGAGCATAAGAGCGGAAGGGGAAAGGGAGGTGGAGAGACTCGCAGGGGTGGGCGGGGATTAGAAGTCGAGTCGATTTCGACTCATAGCGACCCTATAGGACCGAGTAGAACTGCCCCATAGGGTTCCAAGGAGCTGCTGGTGGATTTTAATTGCCGGCCTTTTATTAGCAGCCGAGCTGCTAAGGGGTAGTATTTTTTGGCCTTGGCTTAGGTCTTGGCAAACAGTCTTGGGAGATTGGGGCAGGGTGGTTGGGCCTTTTCTTTGGGTGGGTGTGGGGGGTTATGTGACTCAGGCCTCTAAGCCTCTCTGTCCCTAGTCTCTGTGTTTAACATCTCTGTGTAGGGAGGAAGCCTCTTAGGAAGCCATCGGCCTCCTCTTCCATTTCTGAAAGATGACGAATCCTCAGCCTTTGTTGTTAGTTGTTCTCTAGTGGATTCCGATTCATGGGACCTCATGTGTGCAGAGTAGAACTGCGCCATATGGTTTTCAAGGCTGTGACCTTTCGGAAGCAGATCGCCAGACCTGACTTCCTAGGCGCCTCTGGGTGACTTCTAACACCAACCTTTCGGCGCTTAACCGTTTGCCCGAGCACAACCCGGAAGTGGTTATCTTATGCCTCCAATCACCTCAGGCTCACAAATGGGGTTAAAGCAACGTCAGACATACTATTGTAGTCAACAGATACTCTGGCCCTTTAATGTCTGCTACTGCAAATACGTCATTTTGTCTAAGGTCTTTTAGTCTTGGAGTTCAGGTTTACTTGGTCACATGAACGTGCTCTTGTCCAGATTGTTTAACTGTAAACTTATATAGAACATCAAATGTTTATAATTAGAGGAGCAAAAGGAGCCTAAAGGAGTCTTTGGTCCCTCCTAATCGCACAACCAGTGTGGCCAAAACTTCATGTTCTATTTTGAGGAGGTTTCTAAACCCATGTTGTAGGTGGGTTTTCTCAAGGAAAAATATTTTTCGTGGTTAACTACGCCTGATATCCTTATTGGCAACACTTTAAGTGAATAGCTACAGCATGTCATACTCTGTCCTATAGGGTCGCTATGAGTCAAAATCGACTCGACAGCAACGGGTAACAGCATGTCAAAACAACTATTTTTCAGTGGAGAGCATGCCTTGATCCTTTAAAAGTGGCTACTGAATGTCAGGATACTACTTCGTATATCAGACTCTAGTAATTTTTTCTTTGGACTGTTGTAATATGCTCCTAATTTGTTTCCCTGCCTCCAGTCTTTTTCTTTTCCACATGCATTCACACATTACTGCATAGGCTTCCTAATATATGGTTTTGATTAGGTAACTGCCCTGCTCAGCAGCCTTCTTTGGCTCCTCACAATCTACAAATAAGTCCAGGATCCTTACCTTGATATGATAACCCCTCCTTATGGTTCCCAGGAACCATTCTGAAACATCCTGCTTCTGCTCTCGTCTGGAATTTCCTTCTACTCCCTCACTGCAGGTTCAGATCCTACCTAGTTTTCAAGATCAAACCCAGCATTAAAAGTCCACTTCTGCCAAGAAGTTTTCTTTAATCGTTCTTCCCTGCTGATTTTCCTGGCCTTTTAAAGGCAAGATTCACCTTCTATTTTGTAAACTGTTATTTGTGTACCTATCTTATCTCCTCTATTAGATTTTAAGCTCCTGAGGGCAGAAACTGCATTTTTTACATGTTTGAATTTCAACCATGCCTTGTGAATAATCGATGCTCAGTTACTAAGACTTCCTAGCTGTTAAAAATATATTTATGAACTATACTATTTAACATTTTCTGTAATTTATTTTATTTTGTTGTTGAGAATATACACAGCAGAACATACACCGATTCAATAATTTCTACAGTTACAATTCAGAGACATTGATTACAGTGTCGTTCTCACCTTCCTTTTATGAATTGTTGTTCTCCAATTAACATAACTTACTGCCCCCTGTACTTCCTATCTAATCTTCTGAGTTGCTGTTGTCAATTTGATCCCATATAGATAGTTATTAATATTTTTAATCAATCAATATTGAAAACTACTGGGGTCATGTGTGCTAATAGATGAAGTAGTGACCTTTAAAAAATAGGAGAATGTTTACACATTGTGAAGAATGTAACCAATGTCATTGAACAATTTGTATAGAAATTGTTGAATGGGAAATTAAACTTCTATGAAAACTTTCACTGAAAATACAATAAAATGTCATTTTAAAAAATAGGCATAGAGTCTGGGGTCTTAAAAGCCTGTAAGCAGCCATCTAAGATACTCCACTGGTCTCACGCCTTCGGGAGCAAGGGAGAATGAAGAGAACAGGATACAAGGAAAAGATTAGTCCAAAGGACTAATGGAACACAGCTACCCAGGCCTCCACCAGATTGAGTCCAGTATAGCTAGATGGTGCCTGGCTACCACCACTGACTGCTCTGACTGGGATCACAACAGAGGGTTCTGGACAGAGCTGGAGAAGGATGTAGAACAAAATTCTAACACACACAAAAAAGACCAGATGTACTGGCCTGAAAGAGACTGTAGAAACCCCGAGACTATGGCCCCCAGACACCCTTTTAGCTCAGTGGTGAAGTCACTTCCGAGGTTCACAGCTGAGCCAGGGATTGGACAGCCCCATAAAACAAAACGGGACTAATGAGGCACAGCAGTCCAGGGGCAAGGACTAGAAGGCAGAAGGGGACAGGAAAGCTGGTAATAGGGAACCCAAGGTTGAGTAAGGACAGTGTTGACGTGTAGTGGGATTGTTAACCATTGTCATAGGGCAACATGTGTACTAACTGTTTAATGAGACTATTTTGTTCTGTAAACCTTCATCTAATGTGAGAATAGCAGCACAACTGGAAGAGCATACTCGATGTCACTGAACTGTACATGTAGAAATTTTTGAAATTGTGTATCTTTGGCTATGTATATTTTCACTAAAAAAAAAAAAAAAGGTCAAGAAGGGAGAGGGTTGACATGTCATGGGGTTGTTAACCAATGTCATAAAACAATATGTGTACTACTGTTTAATGAGAAACTATTTGTTCTGTAAACCTTCACCTGAAGTACAATAAAAAAAAATAGAAGAGAAAAAAAAATAGGCTTCACTCAAAAAAAAAAAAAAAAATAGGCATAGACTTGCTAATTGTGGTGAGGGCCCATTGCCGTCAAGTTGATTCCAACTCATAGTGACCCTGTAGGACAGAGTAGAACTGCACCATAGGGTTTGTGGTGAGGGCAGCTGAAATAAAACTTATCTGTAAAACAAAGAAAATAGAACGATGATTTTTGTTTCTACAGAGCGGGAGTTCCTAACCTTAGGTCTTGGACCCCACTGCACCTGTAGATGGGCTTCAGGGCTTCAGTGAACCCTCAGAAATTATCTGGGAAATGTTATTTGTATATGCATTTAAAAAGATTTATTGCAGTAAAATATATATAACAAAATATGCCGTTTTAACCATTTTTAGGTATACAATTCAGTGACATGAATTACATTCACTGTGTTGTGCAACCATCACCTGTATGAGCATTCTTTTAATGGTTGATTTTTAATGGCATCTTTATTGAGATATAATTCACCTATCATACAGGTCACTCATTTGAAGTGTACAGTTCAGTGGTTTTAGGTATATTCACAGCTGTGTAACCATCACTGCAATAAATTTTAGAATATTTTCGTCACCTCAGCAAGAAACCCCATACCCATTAGCAGCCATTCCCCATTTCCCCCCCAGCCTCCCCAAAGCCCTAGGCAACCACTAATCTACTTTTTGTCTCTTGGATTTGCCTGTTCTGGACATTTCATATAAATGGAATCATACAATTATAGTCTTTTGTGGCTTCTTTCATTTAACAATGTTTTCAAGGTTAATCCATGTTGTAACACCTATCAGTATTTCATTCCTTTTTATAGCTTAATGATATTCCGTTTTATAAGTATAAGACGTTTGTTTATCCATTCATCAGATGATGGACATTTGGGTGGTTTCTATTCTTTCGCTATTATGAATAATTCTACTATGAACATTCATCTATGTGCATTTTTATGGGGTGTGGATTCCTTAGCTTTCATTAGATTTCACAGAGGGGTCTCCATGACAATGTAAAGGTTAAGAACCATTGCTGTAGAACATGGAGAGGCCATGGCATTCAGCATTCATAAATGAACAATACCTGATTACACTGTATTACTCAGAAAAGCATGGGTTGTATAGTACACCTGGGTGTAAGTGGAATCCTTTTTTTTTCTTTTTTTTCCTGATTTTGGAGAGAGAGAGCAGTATCCAGAGGAGAGACCATGCACTGTGTGATCTTAGGCAAGATGTTTAGCATCTTCAACTTCATCATGTGTAAAATGAGAATATTGGTGATATCTCATGGAGCTCCTAGGAGGCTAAAATAGAATACTGTCTGCAAACATTTATTATGAATGGCAAAGAGCTGCACACATTTAAGGCACTAATATTAGCAAGCCTTCATGTTTGGATTTGTGTGTGGTTCTAATTGCATTATAAGTGCTGGCTTCTTGAGCTTTTCAAAGATAGTAAAAGGATTTAACTATATGTAGACCTCAAGTTCTTATTTTATAAAGCAACACTGAGAGATCCCAGATAATTTTTATCCTGTTGTGATATAATATAGAAAGACCCACTACAATTTTTGATAATGAATTGATGTTAGTTATTTATACTGTAGACAATGTTTTTAGTTTTGGTTTTGTTAAACCAAGTCTGATAACAAGAGGCTTTTGTTCCTTTATCTTCAAAAATTGGCACCTTCTGACACAAACAACACTAGTTTCAGGGCCATTAGGGGGCTGGTGTATGGTGTTTGTGGTTAAGCGCTCGACTACTGACTGAAAGGTTGGCGGTTTGAACCCACCCAGAGATGCTTTGGAAGAAAGGCCTGGTGGTCTACTTCCAAAAGGTCACAACCTTGAAAACCCTATGGAGTGCAGTTCTACTCTGCAACACATGAGATTGCCGTGAATTGGAATTGACTCAATGGTAACTAGTTTGGGTTTTTTTGTTTTAGTTATGGAAGGTGCCATCAGTTATCATACCCTGTTCTCCTTGGGACTTAAGCTCTTTGCTATTTTGACGTGACATCATATATGTGCATTATATGGAGCTGTCTGATAATAGAGGCCATTGGGACACATTGTTTTCCTTTTATTGTTCCTGGCCCTTAGTATCTGTCTAGTGAAGGGATTGCATTATGAATTAACTTTGGCAGGGAAATGGGATTGAGCCAAGGAGACTGCCTGTTGGTGTTTAGTTATTAATAAAAAAGGCAAGATTGAGAACATTAGCTGGGCTGATTTAAAATATCTTTTTTTATTTTTTGAAACATGCAGTATTGAAACATAATATGTTGGTTGTATTATTGAATTTCAAGGAAAAGGTTTTCTCTGTCTTTGAGAATGCAGTAATTTAAACACCAAATGATTAGATAATCTACTCAGTCATACAGGGGTCACTGGTACATTTGGGAAAAGAAGTGACTCCGTTATTTCCAGTTCTATTTGTTGCCATGGATTAAACCCCACATCCTTCCCTTTCCACCTCCTTTTTATACTAAACCTAGCAAAATCTGAGCGTAATATATTTTTTTCTTTAAACATAGTCCACCACTTTATATTCAAGAAAACGCAGTGTATTTAAAAGATCATCCCCCCGCCCTTCCCCAGAAGAATCGCATTAAGGGAAGGGTTGCACAGCTGATTAATTGTAATTGCTGTCAATAAGTTGTACACCTGTTAAAAGCTGAATTGGCAAAAGTTGTGTAATAGATATATTTACAACAATGACAAAAAAAAGCTGCTGAGGCTGTTTATGTACAACCAGCACCTTATGGGATTTGATTCCTTGGTTTGGAGGTTTAGGGTCATGATTTCATGGGACATCCCAGTTAATTGGCCTAATGTGTTTTGTGCTTCTGTTCTATCTCCTAGTTTGTTTGATAATGCCTAGGGTCTTAAAAGCTTGCATGCAGCCATCCCTGGCACAACAATTGATCTCTGTTCACCTGGAGCAACAGAGAAGAAGGAGAGTCAGGAATAGGAGGAGGATATGGAATGTGTGGCTAACTGCCTCCATAAACAACTGCCTCCTTTGCCATGAGACCAGAAGAACTGGATGGTGCACAGCTACCGTTACTGAACATTTTGATCAAAGATTGTACAGAAGAATACTAATCAAAGGGTGGAAAATGCAGGACAGAATTTCAAATTGTCACGGACTCCAGACTTCCTGGAGCCATGGAGGCTGGATGAACCCCTGAAACTATTGCCCTGAGATAATCTTTAAATCTTAAACTGAAAATATCCCCTGAAGTCTTCTTAAAAATCAAACAATTGTTTAGCTTAACTAGTAGAAAAGGTCTGCTTTGAGCCTTATGCTCTTTTAAGAACTATCTTTACGGGATCAGAGTGACAACAGCAACTTGAAAGATTAGATAGGAACCTTAGGGGGGCATTGGGTTTATGTTAATAAAGGAGGAACAACTCAGAAAAGGAGGATGAGGATGGTTGCACAACTCAAGAATGTAATCAATGTCACTAAATTGTACACGTAGAAACTGTTGAATCGGTGTATGTTTTTCTGTGTACTTTCTCAAGAACAACAACAAAATAAATAGAATTTAGAGGAAAAAATAACCACAATTATAAAAAAAAAATCACCCCCCCATTCTGCCCCCTAGTTTTCTGTTTTGTTTTGTCTCCTGAAACATTAAAGTAAGAGTGATTTGTGAGTTGTTGGATGTTTCCTGTATACCTGTTCTAGGAGGGGCTTTGGAATGGCCTTAGCAGGCAGCTTGGATGGAAGTTGAGTAATCTTGAAATATTTCAGTCTGTGAAATAGCACTTCAGCCTTGTAACTTTCTTTTTGAGTCACCTGGAGGGGAGAGAATTAATCTCAGGATGGATGAACATGTTTCTGTTGAATGTAGCCTAATGTGATTTGAGTCATCTGACTAATGTAATGAATGGTCTTAACCAAGGCTGTACATCTGAATCACTTGTGGAGCATTTTGTTTTTGTTTTTAAAATACAAGTTTCAAGCCCTCATTGTTTCTAATGAACTGGTTTGTTCTGGTTTGAACCCCTGCTGAGAATTTACATTTCCACCCCAGATATACTGAATCAGAATCTACAGTTTAACAGGATCCCCAGGTGATTCTTATATATAATACATTTTGAGAACCACTGTTCTACTAGTGGTTCTCAGAATTGGTCCCTAACCAGCAGTGTTAGCATGGCCTGGGAACTTGTTAGAAATGCAAGTTAGAAATGGTTTGAGTAGTCTTGGGTGAAACCTGGCATCTATAGTTTTACAAATACCACAGGTGATTGTGCTGTGCTCAGGCTGAGCCCCTACCCTTGGCAGAATTGCCGGTCTCCCTTGCTTGATTTGTCCAGCTTTGGATTGGGGGTGTAAGAAGAGCCAGAGATCCTACATATTAAACACAACCAGCCTAGGGGTCTGGCCTGCCATCACCTGGAGACTGGAGGGATCCCAGAAGCTTTCCTCTTTTCAACTTGTACAAAACCAAAATGCTGACCACAGAAAAAATTGATCTGCAAATTGCTTAAAACATGGACATGTTTTTGGTGTTTGTTTTCCATGTGTATTTTCTAACTGACTTTTAGGCCAGGGGGGGGAAATTTCCTCTTTAAACCATACATACCCTTGTCATACTATTTATTGGGCATATACTAACACTGTCTCGCCAACTAGACTGGACTTGGGGGAGACAGGAAGAGGGTTTGGCCTGGCACAGTGCCTGGCACATTGGGGTATTAATGTAACAACAACAATAATAAAATATTAATTAATATCTGAGTGATCCAGGCCTGGGTTCTAGAGGAAAATGTTTTGATAGTTTCTCTTATTTTCTGCTTGATTTTAAATGTTCACATTGAACTCTACTTTGAGGTGCAAGTAAATGATTAACGAAGCTCTATTTTAAAAGCTTATTGTTGTTGTTGTTAGTTGCCTTCAAGTTGACGCTGACTCATGACAACCTCATGTGTGCAGAGTAGAACTGCTCCATAGGGTTTTTAAAACTGACCTTTCAGAAGCAGATCACCAAGACTGTCTTCCCAGGCACCTCTGGATGGGTTTGAACCACCAACCTTTTGGCTAGTAGGCAAGTGCTTAACTGTTTGCACCACAGGGACTCCTATAAGCTTATTAAGAAGGTGCTAAAGATTTGTGGGAGTCCCTGGGTGGTACAAGTGGTTAACACACTTGCTGCTAACCAAAAGGTTGGAAGTTTGAGCCTACCCAGAGGTACCTTGGAAGAAAGACCTGGCGATTTACTTCCAAAAAATCAGCCATTGAAAACGTTATGGAGCACAGCTCTACTCTGACAGACATGAGGTCGCCATGACTTGGAATTGACTGATGGAAACTGATTTTTTTTTTAAGACTTGGGGACTTTGTGGCTTACACCTGGCAGGTAGTTAAAGATTTTTTTTACCTTTTCACATCTGATTAGCTTTGCTCAAAGTACTTCACTGGAGATTTCCTTTTATAAGGGTGAAGGGAGGAGGAAAATCATTTATAAATCATTTGCATACCATACCAAACCTATGAAAGTAGAGCTTATGCTTTCAGAGCTTTCACTAAAAATTAATTATAAATGAAATATTCCTTTAGTTTAAACCTGCCTGTAAAGCTTTTATGTTCTACTTCCCTTTAACCTGTCACTTAAAAAACAAAAACAAAGAAAATAAGAAAAACATATGAGAGCTGAGTTTGAGTCCATTTAATTCTTCCCTCTCAAATTGGATGCCCAATGTTATGGATTTAATTGTGTCATCCAGAAATATATGTTGAATTCCTGGCCTTGTGCCTATGGATGTGACCCTGTTTGGAAATAGGGGTTTTCTTTTGTTATGTTAATGTAGCCTTACAAGTTTAGGGTGGATTCTAAACCTAATCACTTCTGAGTTATAAAAAGATGAAAATAGACACAGACACACACACAAGAAAAGATAGACAACATTGTGAGGATCATTTACAAGCCAAAGATTGCCCAGCTGACGCCAGAAACTTTGAGAGAGGTTCACAGAAGGAACTGACATGCTGAGACCCTGATTTGGACTTCCTTAGCCTTCGGAAGTGTAACAAAAAAAATTTCTATTCTTTAAAGCCACCCATTAGTGGTATATCTGTTACAGCAGCACTAGCTAACTAAGACACCGAGTTAAATTTGAATTTAGATAAACAATGAATGATTTGTTAGTATATGTATACCCTAAATATTGTATGAGTTATAATCCTGAAATTCAAATTTAACTGGGTATCTTGTATTTTTATTTGCTAAATCTGGCAATCCTATGCCCAGCTCCAACTTCCCTTGCGACAAATACTGAAAACAACCCTTGTTTATAATTCACTTAGAGAAAGAGTAATGTATTTAAATTTTTGAAGTGACACCTAATACAGTGCTATTAGGTTTTGATTTCAGTTAAGTCAATTTAAATTATGGCTCAGAGGTTTTGATTTAATAATTTTTATAAATTCTTGTATACAATAACCTTAGTATATACTCTTTCCAATCCATATTTTCATAAAAACTGATACCTCTTCAGAAGGAACATTTTTCATGATGTTTTATTTGCCTACTAGCTTTTTATTTCATTGTTTGTTTGCATTTTATATACATGCCAGTCTGATTTACAGGGAGAGAAATGTCATTCAAATGAATATAAAAATTGATTAACTTTTTATTTATTGTACTTCAGGTGAAGGCTTACAGAACAAATAGTTTCTCATGAAACAGTAGTACACATGTTGTTTTATGACTTTTGGTTAACAACC